>NC_057937.1:61720360-61840360 GCF_018555375.3 Anguilla rostrata | reverse complement strand
AGTCATGGGGAGGGACAGGTCTTATCTGGAGGGGGAGGTGCAGTATAACGCTTCAGGGAGTGGGCTTGTAACTGCGGAGGTTGCAGGTTTGACTCCTAGGTGGGGGACTGTGCCCTTGTGCCGTTGGCCAAAGATTCTGGACCTGAGTTGCTTCAGTAACCTCCCTGCTGTGTGAGTAGGTGGTGTGTTGCAGAAATGCGCTGTGTCACTGTGGGTGAGATGTGGACTGCCTCAGTGGTCTGGTCTGTGCCAGTGCTGACTGTAACAAGGCATTCAGCCAGGTCTGCTGTGTGTGTGCACGCTGACCCCCAGAGAGGGAGGGGGAGAGAGGGAGAGAGGGGGAGAGGGAGAGGGAGAGGGAGGGAGACAGGGCAAGAGGCAGACAGCTAGAGAGATGAAAAAGAGAGGTACAAAAAGAGGTAAAGAGAAAGGTAGGAGTGGTAAAAGGAAGTATAGAGAGGTAAAGAGAGAGCAGAGGGAGAGGTAGAGGGAGATGTAAAGAGAGAGAGAGAGAGGTAAAGAGAGGTAATAAGAGATTGTTTCAGGGCCTTACTGGATGGCTAAACTCATATACCTGTATATTTATACAACTCTGATTGGTTACTTGCGATGACACATTTTGTCCACCAGTGACGGCAGACGGACAGTGGACATGGTGTCCGCCAGTGTTCGTACACTAGATAAATACATCAGAATTCTTCTGTTTCAACCCAGCAGGAACACGCCTGATTCTACCGATCAACCACTCGAGTCTCCGCTAAGGACCTTGTTGTGTGTTGCTGCTCGGCTGAAACAAAAGCAGACACCCACACTGGCTCTTTCTGGATAAGACTGGGGGACCCCTGCTCTAAAGCATGAAAGCGCCTAATCAAGAAAAATGAACAGCTTGTTAAAATTCTGGGATTGCAATTGAGGTTGGAATGAAAACCAGCATGCACAGGGGCCCCCCAGGACTGAAAACCAGCATGCACAGGAGCCCCCCAGGACTGAAAACCAGCATGCACAGGGGCCCCCCAGGACTGAAAACCAGCATGCACAGGGGCCCCCCAGGACTGAAAACCAGCATGCACAGGGGCCCCCCAGGACTGAAAACCAGCATGCACAGGAGCCCCCCAGGACTGAAAACCAGCATGCACAGGGGCCCCCAGGACTGAAACCAGCATGCACAGGGGCCCCCAGGACTGAAAACCAGCATGCCAAGGGGCCCCCCAGGACTGAAAACCAGCATGCACAGGGGCCCCCCAGGACTGAAATCCAGCATGCACAGGGGCCCCCCAGGACTGAAAACCAGCATGCACAGGGGCCCCCCAGGACTGAAAACCAGCATGCACAGGGGCCCCCCAGGACTGAAACCGAGCGTACACAGGGGCCCCCCAGGACCGAGTTAGACGGTCCTGGGGTCCTTAGTGGTAGACTACAGTTTGACTCTTGGGAACAAATCGCTGGCTGAGGTGCATCGTCTAAGATGCAAACTGCGAAGGAACGACTGCTTGGAAGAAAAGCGGGTTTTTGTCTGTTTTGTTTTCAGCATTTCATTCATGTGGCACCATGTTATCATCTGTCATTAGAGGAAACGGCAAATGGCGATCGCGTACGCAGATCCAGAATCACACATTTTTCTCTTCTTTAACTGTGCGTTTAATTTTCTGTTTAGCAAGCGCAGAAGGCATCTAGTGAGCGTCTTAATGAAATTAAGCAATCGGCTAATTAAATTAATTAAGCAGGGGTGAATAATGGCAGTCTGCTGGGCATTGGTAAATAAAAGAGTCTTTAGTCATTAATAGTCTCTGTAAAGCCTTGAGCGTGTGGTATTGTGTGTGCTGATGGGTTGGTTAGTGTAAAGAGCTGAGCGTGTGGTATTGTGTGTGCTGATGGGTTGGTTAGTGTAAAGGCCTGAGCGTGTGGTATTGTGTGTGCTGATGGGTTGGTTAGTGTGAAGAGCTGAGCGTGTGGTATTGTGTGTGCTGATGGGTTGGTTAGTGTAAAGAGCTGAGTGTGTGGTATTGTGTGTGGTATTGTGTGTGCTGATGGGTTGGTTAGTGTAAAGAGCTGAGCGTGTGGTATTGTGTGTGCTGATGGGTTGGTTAGTGTAAAGAGCTGAGCGTGTGGTATTGTGTGTGCTGATGGGTTGGTTAGTGTAAAGAGCTGAGCGTGTGGTATTGTGTGTGCTGATGGGTTGGTTAGTGTAAAGACCTGAGCGTGTGGTATTGTGTGTGCTGATGGGTTGGTTAGTGTAAAGAGCTGAGCGTGTGGTATTGTGTGTGCTGATGGGTTGGTTAGTGTAAAGACCTGAGCGTGTGGTATTGTGTGTGCTGATGGGTTGGTTAGTGTAAAGAGCTGAGCGTGTGGTATTGTGTAAAGACCTGAGCGTGTGGTATTGTGTGTGCTGATTGGATGGTTAGTGTAAAGAGCTGAATAGTTAGTCTAGCGAATCTTTCGAGTGTCGGTCTGGAAGCGTACAGCGGGATCGTACAAAAGAAAGAATATTAGTGTTACACGCTGTTGCATCATCAGAAGGGATGGTGTGTTGATTTATTTTTGGTCTGTGGCTCAGTGATTGGGTCCAGGGGGGTCTTCTGGGTCCCCCCCCCCCCCCCCCCCATCCCTAGTGTTATGGTGTGTGGGGCTTTTGATACTTTTCATTGCAAGCGTGCTCTAATGAAAACTAACCATCTAACACAGGATTGCTAAAACGCAGTTTGCGAGTGTCCGTATGTGCGCACGCGTTTTTGTGTGTGTGCGCGTGTGTTTCTGTATGTGTGTGTGTGCGCGCGCACGCGTTTCTCTGTGTGTGTGTGTGCACGCCTGTTTCTGTGTGTGTGTGTGTGTGTGTGTGCGCGCGCACGCGTTTCTGTGTGTGTGTGCACACCTGTTTCTGTGTGTGTATGCACATTTTTTTGGGACGATACAGAAAGAGTGACACAGGCGCCTGACTGGTTACTGGTGATGCTGGTAAATGCCATCCACACAAGACCAGTCCCACAAGATTGGATTTATAATAAGATAATAAAGCAGAGTGTTTTATTGTTCATTAAATATTACACAACAGTACTGACAGGATTTCATCTCGCAGTTTCATATGAAATATCCAGCAAGCTGTCGGCAAGGTTTCCTCTGTTTTATGAAGAGAGGACTGAGCGGTTTGCTCTGTGAATATCAGCTTTTGGAGCAGGGCAGTGTTGTGCCTCCTTCAGCTCATTAAACTGAGGCCTGTCCCTTTAATCCTGGGTTTGAACAGGATGTGCGTTTAAGTCTCAGAAATGGCTTATTGGAGGGGTCGTGCTGATTTATATGGGCTTTATATCGGCACTTGACGGGATTGGTTGTGATGTGGTATTGGGCTCTCCTCTGTAGGTCATGTGAGCGGTGGTTGTGGGCCCTGATTGGCTGAGCGGTTGCTTGCTTGTTGTTATTGTGCTGTTTGTGTTCCTGCTTGTTGACTTGCACAGCGTTGTCGGTCTCCTTGGATACAGGTGGCTTTCTAAATGCATGTGTAGATAAACAGTGATCCCCCCCCCCCCAACCCCTGGGAGTTTGTATTCCCCGTGCAGTTGGGGCGGTTACTTGAGGGGGGCACTTCCCTGTGGATTGGGGGGGAGACGAGACGCTGTACGCGCGATCAAACACACGCTGGTCTGTCTGTGCCCTCTGCCGAGATGTTTCCCTCTTTTTTTTTTTTTTTTCCCCTCCCTCCTTCTCCTTCTTTAGTCCGCTATCCTGTGAAGTAAAAAGGTTAATTTTAACTTTTGACTATTTGCTTCTTACCTTGTGCCATTGAGAGGTTACATACAGAAGTTAAACTGCTTAATTTTCGCTGAAAACAGAGAGAGGGAACATGGGTAAACTTTTGACGGCTCTCTCTCTCTCTCTCTCTCTCTCTCTCGGCCTGAGTGGGTCGTGATGCGGGGTAGGATCGGAATGTCGAACGCGGGCAGGTGCTGAAGTTCGGAACGCCGAGCTTCCGCAGCGCCCCGGTCCTCCGCCCACGCCTCCGCCTCGGTGCGGACGCGCTGAGCTGACCCTCTCCGGCTTGCCCCCCCGGACGCGCTGAGCTGACCCTCTCCGGCTCGCCCCCGCGCTCTTCTCCGCCTTTTTGAGCGGGAAAGTGCGCCGCGCTTTGCGTAGCGGTCCCGCGAGTGCTTCCCGATATAGCCGCCATTTCCACGCAGAGAGGGGACAATGGGCTTCTCCAACGCACTTTAACAAAAAAAAAAATTTGAAAACTTTTTTTGGGTTCCTGAAGTTTTTGGTCGTGAGAGAGATTGGGAGAATTGTTACTCATTTTGGTCGGTGAATGTGTTCCACTTGTTCTTGTAAGCCCTGCTGATCGTCATCTCCAGCTGGGATAAGAGCCGATCTCTAGCGGCAGCAGGAAGACGGAGGAAGCGCAGGTGTGCGGGAGTCACATGGGCACGCGTTTGGGGTTCGAGTGGGCGTGAGTATCTGTGTGGGAGGACACGGTGCCAGGGACACACTGAATATCCAGAGATGACAAATCAAGGCCTGTGTTAATTTACGCTCGAGCCCGGTGTAGCACGCTTCCGCGGTTGCTCTGCGGGGATGGAGACTCAGACGGGATCCTGCTCAGTTCGGTGTATGGTGGTAATTAAGGTGCTGTTGATGGATTTCTCCCGGCATGGTGTTTGGGCCTAGTGGCGCTCTGTGGTCTCCCTCACCAGCCAGCGGGCCGGCGGCATCGCTGCCCTGCCACGACAGCACTTTGCTAGCCTGGCTGTCGCGTTCGCTGATCATGTTTGACGGGCAGGATATCATTTTTAAATATTATTCTACTTTTATTATAACTGGAATTTCAAATGCTTGAACCAGTCTTGGTGGCAGTGCAGTATAATGGGCGAGTGATGAGAACTGTTTTTGAGGTTGCAGGTTTGAATCCCAGGTAAAACACTGCCATTTTAGCCTTGAGCGAGAAAGATAACCTGAGGTGCTCCCCTATATATCCAGCTGAATAAGACTGCTAGGTATGATAATACAGATACTGTGCACAATGTGATGTAAGTGGCTTTGGATAAGCGTATTTGCTGAATGCCAGTAGTGCAGTAGAGTCTCAGCCAGCTTGTATTTCCTGTGAATTGTGCTGCAGTGGGACTGTGCTGTTGCCCTCGGCAGAGCTAGTGACTGTGGGCTTTAAAGGGCGAAGGGCGGGGCAGCAGAGGGCGGGGCAGCAGAGGGCCCCGTTGGACGCCTGCGCTCCGCTCTCCACATCTCCACCCCGCTGCCGCCTGCGCTCCACATCTCCCCCCCGCTGCCGCCTGCGCTCCACATCTCCCCCCCGCTGCCGCCTGCGCTCCACATCTCCCCCCCGCTGCCGCCTGCGCTCCACACTCTCCACCGTGCGCCTGCGTCCCTCTCCCCGCTGCCGCCTGCGCTCCACATTCCCCCTGCCCACCCCTCCCCTGCCGCCTGCCTCACTCCCCCCCTGCCGCTGCCTCCACATCTCCCCCCCGCTGCCGCCTGCGCTCTGTGCTCTGAGTGAATCTGGCCTCGTAAATGTCCCGTAAACGATCCGTTCCCAGATATTACTGATGCATTATTCATAGAGCGAGAGAGGACAGGGAGAGAGAGGAGAGGAGGAGAGGAGAGGAGGGAGAGGAGAGAGAGAGAGAGAGAGAGAGAGAGAGAGAGAGGAGAGAGAGGAGAGGAGGGAGAGAGAGAGGGAGAGAGGGAGGAGAGAGGAGAGGAGGGGAGAGAGAGGAGAGAGAGAGAGAGAGGAGAGAGAGAGAGAGAGAGGGAGAGAGAGAGAGAGAGAGGAGAGGAGAGAGAGAGAGAGAGGGAGAGAGGAGAGGAGAGAGAGAGGGAGGAGAGAGGGAGAGAGAGGGGGAGGAGGAGAGAAAGAGGGAGAGAGAGAGAGAGAGAGAGAGAGGAGAGAGGGGAGGAGGAGAGGGAGAGGGAGAGGAGGGACGGAGAGAGAGAGGAGGGAGGAGAGAGAGGAGAGAGAGAGGAAGGGGCAGGAGAGAGAGAGGAGATGAGTAAAGAGGTGAGAGAGAGAGAGGGAGGAGCGCTATTTTGTTTACGAGAACCAGTAAGAGAGAATTCATTCAGCTTTAAGTGAATCTGAAGAGCCCCCCCCCCCCCCACCCCCAGCCTGTGAGCGGCTCTTGAATTATTGATCAGTCAGGTTGCAGCCCTTTGAAGAAGGAAAAGAAGGAAAGAGAAACACTGGGTTGCCCCTCCTGCCCCGGCTACCCTGCCCGACCCCACACCCCTCCCCCTCCCCTGCCCACCCTGGCCCTGCCCACCCAGCCCTGCTCACCATACCCACCTGCCCCACCCAGCCCTGGCTGCCCCGCCCACCTGCCCACCCAGCCCTGCTCACCATACCCACCTGCCCCGCCCAGCCCTGGCTGCCGCCCACCTGCCCCACCTGCCCCGCCCAGCCCTGGCTGCCCCGCTCACCTGCTTGGCCTGCCTTGACCCCCCCCCCCCTCAGCTGCCCTGCATGTATGAGTGAGGTGGTAATGACCAACATGCTCAGTCAGTCAGTCAGTTTTTTTGGTAGGTACCCTTGAGCCAGCAGTTTCACCCCAGTGAGTGTACAGGCTACGGGATGGATACTTTATACCCACAATGCCCTGTGTCAGGGTGTCGGTCTGGAAAACGCACGGTAGATCGCAAGGGCAAGCGGGAGAGAAGCTGCTGATGCGTGTTCCGCCAAACCGCCAGAATCCCGCCGTTCCGCCATGTTCCGCCAGAACCCCAGAATTCCCTCTGCTTTCGTTTTTTTTAAATGATTCTTTTTTTACGGGAGGCTGGTGTCGGCAGAGCGGAGCGGAGTTTCCCCGTCTCTGACTGACTGCCCTCCTCATCGCTCGCTAGTCTGGCGCCTGCGGTCACATGGTACGGCCGAGCGGTCACATGGTACGGCCGAGTGGTCACATGGTACGGGCGAACGCTCTTCTGCGCGGGAGGCTCATTACGATGGGCTGACGGATGGATCGCGTTTGGGGTTCGCTGACTGACCGCTGTGGTCTGCTCAGCTTCTCAGTACACACACACACACACATGCGCACTCACACTCTCACACATGCGCACACACGCACACACACACACACATGCGCACACACACACACACATGCGCACCACACACCACCATACACGAACACACAAGCACACAGCACACACGCACGCACATACGCACTCACACATGTGCACACACACACGCACGCACACGCACACACCCAGACCCACACACACACACACACACACACGCACTATCACACACCACACACGACCACCACACAGCACACACACACACACACACACACACACACACAGACACACATGCACACCATCACGTACTGCCCCTACACCGCATGCAACACACGCACTCACACACACACACACACTCACACACTGCTGGCTATCAGTAAATTGCTGCTCAGTGCCATCACTGATAGGGCTTCCCAGTCATTAAGCTTGGTGCAGTGTAAGCACTTAACCCAGTTACACTGCACAGCAAACATCTCAAACTGCAGTCCTGGAGGGCTGCATCGCCTCCAGGTTTTCTTTCTATTAAACAAGTTTTAAGTCATAAAAACAAAAGTTTGAGACCGCGTGAATAGCTCAGCATAGAGATGGCAAACTGCAGCTGTAATTGACAGTCACCTGTACTAATGGGAAACATTTTGTTCCAGAGTGGGAGAAAGAAATAAATAAAAAAATAGGATGTAAAAAATCAGCAGCAGAAGAATGACAGGGCTTTTCTCTCCTGTGGCGTGAGTGTGAAATGTGTCTGCCTTTGGGGCACGCACGGCGCCCTCTTCAGCACGCTTCCAAGGCTGCGCCCATTGCCTGCGCGGCAGATCTGTTTATTGTGAAGTTTAAAACTTCACATTCATCAAAGTAATGATGTACCATATTTGGGATTGCGTTCATCGATCAGAGAAAAGGAAACGCAAAGCGTTCGTCTTGTTGCCGCCGCGGAAGAGAAACGATTGTGCCCTCTCTCATTTTTTTCTCATTTTGGCTGCCGTTTCTGGTTTTCGTGATAATTTAATTTTGCTCTGGCTGGGATGTGATGGAATGAGGTTTGTAATATATTGCTGTGGGACACCGGGAGGAGGTGTGCTTTAAAAGAGTGACAAATTTGGGGAGAGAGAAGGGAAATAAGTGCCGGTTTGTGTTTTTGACAAACTGTAAGGACGCACAGGCATGCATGCACACACAGACACACTCTCACACACGCACACACACACACACTCACACTCACGCGCGCATACACACACACGCACACACACGGACACACACTCTCTCACACACACACACGCACCATCAGCACACACACACACTCCGCACACACACACTCACACACACACACACACACACACACACATATCACTGTGACGGAGCAGGTCTGAAGGAACCTCAGGCTGCAGGTTTGGTACCCTGAGCTGAACTGTAATGAAAGTTTTTAAAAAAGAAGCATTTCCTTTTCCTGCGGTATTTCATAATGCGCTATTTCATGAAACGTCTCTGGAAAATGATTACTCATCCCTTGATGTACATAGTGCTTGAAGCTAGCCCCTGAAAGCCGGGAAGTACCCTTAAATGAGACTTTCTGGAATGTCATATTTCAAAGCACTTTTGCCGTCATGCCATGACCTCTGACCTTCTAACCCTTTTTAGCTGGTGTAGCTCAGCTAGTCCGCTAGTGCAGCACAGTAGAGGTGCAGCAAAGCGACGGTCTCCTGGCAGGTTACCGTGACAACACTCTGGCGATGCAACCTTCAAATTGAAAGGTAACGACGTTGCCCTTGGCACGTAGAGATTTCGCGTTTAGCTGGCCGATAATGCGTTTGCCTGTGTGAAGTCTTTGGACGAGTGAGAGGCTCGGGTTCAAATCCCACCTCGGACTCGCACGTTAGCACACATTACACGTAAACGTAAACACATCAAACTTCCTGATGTATTTATAAACTGGGTATCCGTGTGTAGGAGTATAATGATATATCTTGAGGATGTTGGTTGGTAACTAAGGTAACGCAGGTGACACAGCACGCCTGCGTTGGTAATTTCTCTGTTGTCGTGCCGTGTCGAGGAGATCAGAGAAGTGGGGTTCAGTGACGCTGCGATGGCCGCCCGAGGAGCGCGAGAGAGCCTGTCGCTGGGAAACGGCACTTATGACATCACACACAGACTTATGACATCACACACGGGTATCCCACAGGTATCCGTACTTACAGTACGCTGGGTCAGTGCAGTCCTGGGACGCTGGCCCTTTAAATACCTTCCAGTCCAGCTGTCGTTTCGTGAGCGGGGGTGCAGTATTAACAGCTGTGTGGGGGGTCCCCATTTTAGTCGACTGCGTCAGAATTAATTAGGCAACCAATTTATTTAATTATGAATTATAATTGGTATAATTAAGAGTAATCAGACTAACTGCCGCGGTTAATTTCTGGGGGCGCAGGAGTTCTCTCTCTCTCTCTCGGCCGTGAGGACAGGACCGGCGCTCGATCTTTGTCTCGCCGCGGCGCCCGTTTATTTTTGTCGTTTGGGAAGCGTCGGTGCGAGCCGCACGCAGGAGGCGGATCCGCTCCGCGTTCGAGGCGGTTGAAGAGGAAGTGGACCTGCTGCCGATCGGGGAGCGCACCAGCGACGGGCGGAAGCAGGTCCGCGGTGTTCGATGGGCTCAGAGTTGAGAGCGCACTTTCTGCGTTTGCAGGCCTGTCTGTCGCTATAAACGCACAGCGCTCACGATGGGTTAATCGCAGCTAACCCCCTGCACACCTGTACATACCTGCGTCTTCCTGTGCTTAACTGCTCATACCTGTGTGTACCTGTGCATTCCTGTGCGTAACTGCTCGTACCTGTGTGTACCTCTGCATTCCTGTGTGCACCTGAATGTACCTGTGCGCACCTGTGCATAACTGCTCATACTTGTGCGCACCTGTGTGTACCTGTAACGGCTGTGTCTTCACCTGTGCACTTACCTGTGTGCTCACCTGTGTTTGCCTGTGTCTTTGCTTGTGTGTTCACCTGAGTGTCATTTGCCTACAAGAATGCAAATGACCAGGAGGAGATGTTGCTTCAGTATTATAATTTGTTTGATTTAAAAATAGCTTTTGGCCTTTTTGCCTCTCTGCTTTGATATTGTTCAGTTTTTAATGAACGCCACTTAATTCTCATGTATTATGCGCATAATTCTGTGTTTTAATTGGTCGATTTGACAACTTTAGTCTTCCATTGGGAATTACAGAGTTTCAATCTCCATTTGTGAAGATACTCCACCCGTTGGATATACAGGCTGTTTATCCAACCGCTTTGTGCCGCCCCTAAACATATTTAAATTGATGAAATGAAATATTAAGCATCAGGACACATTTTTACTCTGGGTATTGTACACTTAGCTTTGGCTGTACGTTTAATGTTTCATAATTCAGATTCATTATTATTGGGTGAAACGGTGTTGTTGGAGTCCGTAGGGCAACCGACTCTCAACCGATATACAAGTCTGAGTTAAACTCAGTCTGCAGTCGTCGAGTTAAACTCAGTGTTAAATGCATATGAGGTTATGCGCGTGTGTAGCATTACGCACGTAACATTTGAGCATGATAAGTTTACGCCTCCTTAATAGGTTTGGTTTAAGGCACTGTGCGAATACACTTTTTAAATTACGCCCTTAATAAAACACTCGGTCTGCGCTAAAATGCGGCTAAAATCTGCGTTTATGCGCGCAGAAGGCGAGTAGAGAACACACCAGAAGTATTCTCCTCTCCGGTCACGCCTCAGCCAAATCAACTGCGATTAATACGGCCGTTGCGTAATTAAAAACCTCCCTCTGGTACCCAGGAAGCGCCGCAAACGAGCCATTTTCCCCGGAACCGCGGACGCAGTCCCGCGAGTTTGTGGAGGCGCGGCGTAGCGAGGTTCGGTTTAAAAGGAACAGATTAATTATCTTAATCTACGCGCTGTTCCCGCGCTGGCGGCCCGCGGAGCCTACGGAATGAGATGATGTGAATCTAATCACGCCGCTGCTCCCGCGGTGGCCCCGGCGCACGAGCCGCGAATGGCGGTCATTACCGTAAACCGCGATGGGTCCGGGAAGAAACTGTCGGCGGAATTTAAAGAACGTTGCTCTGGAAAAAAAAAACAAGACATTGGACGTTTAATTAGTAAAAGAAATGAGTTACCGCGACCCGGAGGGCTGTTTAATAATATATGTAGCGGTGAGCGTCGCACACTATATCATGCTATAATATCCACGGTTTCAGTTGAATAATCGTATGTGGAAATAGGAGGAGTCGTTATTTGTATGCGTGCCCTTTCTGCTGTTGTAAGCGTTTGCTGAGTATATTCACAGAGGGGGAAAAAAAAAAAATCAATATCTGCTCAAATTTTCTATGAATATTTTCACAGCGAAAGAATCAATAACTGCTGTAATGCACTCTGCTGTTTGGTACAATAAAGGCTTTGCTGACTGTTCTAATGGATGGTTTTAATAATTAAGGAACTCTGCTTCCGTACTTTACACCTCATCTTTTTAATGGGCTCATAGTGCCCTCCCCCTCCGTACTCCCCAAACACATTGAAATATTACGCCTCCTTGGCTGTTTCCCAAAGTAGGCCTTTCTTTACCCCGGAACTTTGCTTTTCTGTGTGGCATTTAAAGAGCTGCTGGGTGTGTGGGGTTTGCTCTCCGATTAAAATCAACAGCCAGGCCAGACCCGGGAAACAGGCTGAGGTCAGTTACCTGGCGATAAAGTGCTTTAATTGATTAAGTATGTCCTTATTAACATTATTAAACCTGCGCCACTCTTCAGAAGCAGGGTTTGGCAGCCCTGATCTGTACTGTAAGTGATATAGAATTAAAATTTAAGTGATCAAAATTTATCCTCCGTGCATTTTCAGTCTCAGTAGATGTTTTTTTATTTTTTGCATTGTGCCGGACGGATCCTGTAGGTATTTACTCCAACCCAAACTTAGCACTCCGCACTCAACAGCCAGAGATCTCTGAGCTGCTAATTGGTGGGGTCAGGTGTGCCAAAATGGGGTTGAAACGAAAAGCTGCGTGCGGTAGACCTCCAGGAGCACGGCTCGGCAGCGGTGGTCTGAGTGGTCTCAGGAGTTGACCTGGGCACTGCGTCGCACTGACATCACACAGAGCCAGAGCTACTGTTCGGAAAACCGGCGCGTTCCAACAAAACGGATGCCCCAAGCTTCTGTGCAGTCAGTTTAAAAGGTCAAAGTGTCGATGGGTTCGCCCCCCCCACCTCGCACCCCCTCGCCTTGCCCTCCGTTTCTCCCACAGTCTGGCCTCCGCTGCTTCATTACCGCTGGCTAATGTTTGATTAGCAGAGGAGAAGAGACCTGGGGTGAGATTGGTTGTCCTGGGTAACGGCCTCCTTCCAATTAGCTTCACGGGAAACTGTAGCCGCTGCTGCAGCTGTCGAGCCAAAATGGCACCTTTGCGAATTGGTGGGGGGAAGAAGAAAAACGTGTTAACGTTTTCAATTACGGTGGACGCGCTGCTGATAATACAGGCCAGTACTGTGTGACGGCTAAATGCCGAATCCTGTTACCTGCTGCAGAACTTCCCATTATTACCTTGAAAATGAGCCGTGGACAGAAACTGGAGAATGTGATCATACTGGGTCAGTGTTTTAATATTGTACAGGGATATTAACAGTGACTGTAGTCAGACTTTAGTTTTACATGCAGTTCATTGAACAGCTGGATATTTGCTCAGGGCATTCAGGTTAAGCGCCTTTCTTAATGGCACAGTGGCAGTGCCTCACCTGAGAATGAAACCTGCAACCTCTGAGTCACAGGTTCACCTCTCCAGAGGTAAAGGTCCTGATCTGTCCTCCTGTTTGTTCTACCTCGGTTGTCCATCCATTCTGCCTCTTTTCTGTATTTGAAAGCATCTGTGCCTCTCCTCCCCGTCAATCAAAATTCAGCAGGCTTCTGTGAGAATCCTGCTGCAGTGCATTATGGGAGATGTGTGGGATTTCTTACTTTTTGTCTTTCTCATGTCATATGCATCAGGCCCATTGGGGGGGGGAGGGGGAAGACCAGGTGGGTTAAACATGGAGGTGAATGCGTGACTGCCTTCCTGCTTGCTGCGAGGTGCTCTGGTGTTTGCTAATGAAATTTCTCCAGTGTGTGGGAGCTTTGCTGCCAGCGGAGCCCCAGCAGAAGTGCCTGGCCAGTGTTCAGGTTCCTCTTGATTAAATCAGCAGGAATTTCCGGGAGCTAAATCTATTGCCTCTTATATTGGTTCTGTACCAACTGGATTAGGCCTATTTTTTTTCCCTTTGCATTACAGTCACAGACGAATAAAACGCGTTTGCCTAGCACTGCAATAATCTTGCAGGGCTCTTTCTTTGTTGTATAAAACCACTTCCTGCTAATGAAAGTAGGCTTGTTTCTGCCTCAGGGGAACTAATTGGCATAACCGGTGTACTGTCCACTAAGAGGCCTGTATGCTTGGCGGTCTGTATCTGTAGCCGTCTCTATCCCCAGTGGTCTGTATGTCTGGTGGTCTGTATGCCTGGTGGTCTGTACCCCTGGCAGTCTGTATCCTTGGCGGTCTGTATCCTTGGTGGTTTGTATCTGTAGCGGTACCTGTCCTAAGTGGTCTGTGTCCTCAGTGTGGCCTGTATGCCTGGTGGTCTGTATCCTCAGTGGTTTGTATCCCCGGTGGTCTGTGTCCTTAGTGGTCTGTATCCCTGGCGGTCTGTATCCTTGGTAGTCTGTACCCCTGGCAGTCTGTATCCCTGGTGCTTTGTATATGTAGCGGTATCTGTCCTCAGTAGTCTGTATCCTCTGTGTGGTCTGTATCCTTGGTAGTCTGTACCCCTTGCGGAGTGCCCTGTGTTCTGTGCTCTGTGTTTTGAGCTGTGTCTGGCCTGCTGTAACAGTGAAGCACAGAGAGGTATCTCAGAGGGAAAGGTGAAAGGTTAATCAGGCTGGGCTCTTCCTGGTTTGCCGTAGCCCCTGAGATTTAAGCCTGCAGACTAATATACTGTCCCTGTCTGGATTAGTAAAAGCGTCCTTTCCACAGTCCATCAAAGCAAATGTCACTGTGTTAATTAACTTCTGTTTTGTTTATTCAGATGACTAATATCAGGGCAGGCGTTGGAGAGGGATTATGATCCTGCAATTTCACTCGGGGCAGAGTTCGCCTTCGCCCCCTCGGTTCCCTTCCCCCCCCCCTCCCCCGGTTCCCTCTCCCCCGCAGTTCCCCCGCCCCCCTGGTTCCCCCTCCCCCCTGGTTCCCCCTCTCCCCCAGTTCCCCCGCCCCCTGGTTCCCCTCCCCCTGGTTCCCCCGCCCCCCTGGTTACCCCCCCCCAGTTCCCCGCCCCCGGTTCCCCTCCCCCCAGTTCCCCGCCCCCTGGTTCCCTCACTGAGTCTCATTAAACCGCTCCACGGCGTAGGCCACAGGTACAGGTGACCTTTCCGTATGTGTCCTTTTACCCCGGTCCCTAACCGTGCTCCGGGCCAGAGGAGGACAGGTCCTCCCTCATTCTGTGAGAAAGGGATTCCTGGCGGGCTAAAGAAATGCGTGAGAGAACAAGTGCAGCACCGTCATTCAGACGCAGCAGGTAGCCGTCATCAGAGCTCCTGAGAAGGAGCAGCGAGGTGCAGGGTCCAGCGCAGGTTCAGGATCCAGCACAGGTTGATCCAGCGCAGGGGCAGGATCCAGCACAGGTTGATCCAGCGCAGGGGCAGGATCCAGCACAGGGGCAGGATCCAGCACAGGTTGATCCAGCGCAGGGGCAGGATCCAGCACAGGTGCAGGATCCAGCACAGGGGCAGGGTCCAGCACAGGGGCAGGATCCAGCGCAGGGGCAGGATCCAGCGCAGGTTGACTCTTCGCAGTCTTTATTAAACAGTTTCTCCGGCCCGGTTCGGGATGCGCGGTCACGCTCGTGCCGCAGAGCTCCTCGTAAACCAGACAGACCGCAGTTACCCGGGCGACGCTGTGAGACTCTGGAGCTGTGCTCTGAGCCCCAGCGCTGTCTGAGGCTCGTAACCGTCCCTCGCCAGGGTCTCCGCCCGGGCCGGAGGCGGCGAAGGAGGGCCGTGTCTGTTTCTGGATTTCACACCAGTTTTTGGCCTTAATTACGAAATTAACCCCAACGTTTACGGCGTCTGCCATTCCGGCTGCACTTCTTCGTTAGCGCGTGAACGGCAGCCGCAGACCGCTCTCGTGTCTCCATATGAAACGCTTCACTGTGGTCTGGTCTACGAGTGAAGCACGGGTGGTGTGTACAGCTCATTTACAGGGTAATTGGTGGAAACGAAAAATCGGAGGCCTTGCACGACCCGAATTGCCCACCCCTGGTCTAGACTGTGCCTTTTGTTGCCCCCCCCGTCCCAGTTCTGGAGGACTGCTTTCTTCTGTACGTGACGAGTTTTGACGTGTCGTATGTGACGCACAGGAATTATGGGAAAACAGCGCCTGTACCTTCCACCACTACCTGACCCCCCCCCCCATCCCTCCATACCTCCCTCCTCCACGACTGGAATGCCATCCATCCCTCTCTTCATTTCAATAATAACTCATATAGTCACATCTTTAAAAAAAACGGACTGTCTTCCAGAAAACTGTGGATTAGCATGTATGACCTTAAAGCCAGGAGGTGCTGGTGTTTGCAGAGGATGCTGTTGTACACACGCAGTGATCAGTCCCGATTTGACTGTGCAGGTCTTTCCCTGGCAGAGCCACAGATAGAATAATTTGGCATTGCCGTCTCTTAATGAGGAGCGTTTGCCGTCTCCCTCTGAAATGCATCGGCGGTGTGGCTCTCCGCGCTCGCTCAACATGTGTCTCTTAATTAGAGCTCGCTTGAAACTCTCAAGATGTCGCGCGTGAAGTTATGTTTGTGTTTCCTTTGTGCATTCGGTTTGCCGCACACACACGCATGCACGCACACACACACTGACACACACACACGCACACGCACACACGCGCACACACACACGCAGACACACACACGCACACGCACACACGCAGACACGCACACACACACACACGCACACACACACACACACGCACACTGGAAAATTGCCCTTCACAATGACTGTTGCTAAATGTGTGGTGCTCGTCTTACCAAGCAAAAAAACGTGTTTACTGTTTATCTGTTCGTTTAAATGGGCAGGTTTAAATTTGCCAGGTTTGTCTGTCAGTGGGGGGGGGGGTGGATTGAGGGCTGTTTCTGTTTCTGGATTTCATGCTAATTTCCACTCTTATTATTATTTAATTAATCCAATTACATGCATCAGCTGACATTCTTCCCACATGTATTGATAAACTAATGATGAGCTGTTTTTTCTGTACCAATATGAAATGATTTACTGTGCTCTAATCTAGTGAGCCTTCTTTGCACACTGCTAATTGTCTAACTGAGCCAGTGTAAGTGATGGAGACACAGACTGCAGACGCAGCTGCCCTTTCCGGGAGGGAATTCCCCTCCTTCTCTTCTGCTCTTCTCCTCAAATATGAAAACAGTGGAACGTCAACAATCGATTACGAACAACCGAGCAATTGAATTTTAACCTTCTGCTTAGATACTATTAGAGCACTAATTTAGTCAGGAAAATGGCGAGCATTGTTGGACTGAATGGCCTGTTCTTGTCATTGTCATGTTATGTTATGTTACTTATTGTTCGTTTTTATGTTCCTGTGGTTGTGTGTTTTAATTTGTCTTATGAGATGATGGCAAGTATGAATTCCAGTGGTGAATAAAATTCATGAAATCTTGTAAACAGACTTGTGTATGTATCAAGAACCAGTTTTTAAATATAATGGATATGTAATACAAGTTGTGTTTTCTTCTTCTGTGGTGTGTAATGCAAGTCATGTTTTCTTCTTCTGTGGTGTGCATTTCTGACGTTGATTGACCGAGATACTCTGGGTGCCAGAGGCGATGGGCTCGGTGAATGGGCTCTAGTGAGAGTGTGAAATGCGTGTGTTATAATCCCCTCCTGATATTGGGATATGGGCCTAGTTTCTAGGAAAGGCCTTCACAAAAACACACACACTCAGACCAGGCCAGTGCAGGCCAGGGCAGAACAGAAGCATTTTAATCTCTGTCACTGGCTGATGCGCTGCCCCCTGGTGCCTGGCGAATGCCATTACAGCGCGTGGCTTTTCTCTTTCTCTTTCAGTAGTTTTGTTGCTCGTCTCTCGGCTTCGTAGAGCAGCGGTGTGAGGCTCCTGTGTTCTCCTTTATTCATTTTTATTTTTGTCTGATCTCGCAGCCGTCCCGTTCCCGCCCAACCACCGCCTGACGGGTAAGGAGGTTTTCGACAGCGAGGGGAAGCCCAAGGTGGACGTCCTGAAGGCCCACCTGACCAAGGAGGGGCGCGTGGAAGAGGGCGTGGCCCTGCGTCTCATCTCCGACGGCGCCGCCATCCTGCGAGCCGAGAAGAACCTGCTGGACATCGAGGCGCCGGTCACAGGTCAGGCCGAGGCCCCGCCCACCACAGTCCCAGCATGCACCACTTCCAGTCCTGGAGGGTTGCAGTGTCTGCAGGTTTAACTCCAGTCCTGGAGGGCCGCAGTGTCTGCAGGTTTAACTCCAGTCCTGGAGGGCCGCAGTGTCTGCAGGTTTAACTCCAGTCCTGGAGGGCTGCAGTGTCTGCAGGTTTAACTCCAGTCCTGGAGGGCCGCAGTGCCTGCAGGTTTAACTCCAGTCCTGGAGGGCTGCAGTGCCTGCAGGTTTAACTCCAGTCCTGGAGGGTTGCAGTGTCTGCAGGTTTAACTCCAGTCCTGGAGGGCCGCAGCGTCAGCAGGTTTAACTCCAGTCCTGGAGGGCCGCAGCATCTGCAGGTTTAACTCCAGTCCTGCAGGGGGCGCTGTGTCTGCCGATTTAACTCCAGTCCTGGTTGAATATGCCTGTTACTCTCCTGATAGGAAGGGAGACTGCTTGAGCCTACTTGCTTCACCTCACTAAAGAGGGAACCATCATGTGGGAGAGTACTATCAAAGCAAACTGGCTGACTTTGATGACTTCACCCCCCTGAGGTGAAGGTTGTATGGTGTTTTATTTGATAATGACCTCGGTGAACCCTTTGAAGGTTTAGCGCTGTGTTTTCATACAACCAGCGGATCTTTTTTCTTTTTCTTTTTTTTTGGTCAAATTAGTTTTGCAAATTTGAGCTTCACTGCTGAGAGGCTGTTGTTTTATATTCAGCTTTCCTGTCCATAACAAACCAAATGCTGGGCGTCATTTTACATCACATTACAGGCGTTTAGCAGAGCCTCTTATCCTGAGCAGATTACACAACATTTTACATAACATTTACATTGCATCCATTTACACAGCTGGATATGTACTGAAGCAATGCAGGTTAAGTACCTTGCTCAACTGCAGTGTTCTACCTGGGAATCGAACCCGTGACCTTTAGGTTACAAGACCAGCTCCTTACCCATTACGCTACACTGCTGCCCTGGCAGTGCCGCTCCCTGTCCTCCTGAGCCGTCCTCTGTACATCCTGAGGCATTAATCTGGGCAAACAGCGCGCAGAAGAGTTTAGCGCCTCGCTAACCGGAGCTTATTATACTAATCACTCGTTTGGTTTCCTTTTGCGCGGCTGCGTCGGGTCTGAGCTGCAGACGGGGGGGAGGAATGACGGTCACGGCGACGCGACCGTTCGATCGCCCCGTCGACGGGGGGCTCGTTCGTTAAGAAACGCGAGGGCCGTTTTATTTGGGATGGTCCCGCCTTCCTCCTTTTCAGGGTCTGCAATGCCGCGGTTACCCAGCGACTGAACCCTTCGCTCCATTAGAGTATCAGAGCGGGGATACGGCCTCTCTCTGTGTGTTCCCACAAACCGAGCACATTTCCATCGCACGGCGCATATATTACCATACATAACCCGTCTGAATCAATTTACACAGCTTCTATTATGCAGATTAGACCGTTTAAATCTACATGCTTTTTCCCCTGGAGCTGTTATTCATGCTCTGTGACTCACACTGGGGTTTAACTGTGAAAACCCTGTGACTTTTCACATTAGCTGCGAAAAGGGCAAGGGTCAGAGGTCATGGGTGTGGTACTGTGGCCCTCTGACACACGGCAGGATGTTTGTAGAGCTGTGAGTTTCGCTCTAACGCTCTGACTGATGGAAAAGGCTGTTTTTGGAGGGTGGGGGTAGGGAGGGGGGCATGTGGTCCAGCCCAACTTGTCCTGGCTGGCCGAGCCCAACCCAACCCAGCCCAGCCCACCCACTCCCAGTCGAACCACACACACACACACACACATACGCGCGCGCACACGAAATAAAGGCCGAGAGTCATATAAAATCAGAAAATCAGTATTTCATGATTAATCATGTAAAAATCTGATACTTGACACTCCCTATCTCTGACCTGACCTTCCTCAATAGGCAAGTGGCTTTAGCTGTGTTGTAACTGTGCTGTTCTGCAGCTGTTAAGTAGCTGTGTCTGTTCTGTAGCTGTGCTGTGTCTGTTCTGTAGCTGGTGCTGTGATGTAGCTGGTCCTGTAGCTGCTGTGTAGCCCTGCAGTAGCTGTGCTGTATCTCTAGCTGTGTATCTCTGTGCTGTATCTCTAGCTGTGTTTTGCAGTGCTGTATCTCTAGCTGTGTTTCGCTGTTCTGTATCTATAGCTGTGTATCTCTGTGCTGTATCTACAGCTGTGCTCTGCTGTGCTGTATCTATAGTTGTGTATCTTTGTGCTGTTTCTATAGCTGTGTATCTCTGTGCTGTATCTATAGCTGTGTATCTCTGTGCTGTATCTATAGCTGTGCTCCGCTGTGCTGTATCTATAGTTGTGTATCTTTGTGCTGTTTCTATAGCTGTGTATCTCTGTGCTATATCTATAGCTGTGTATCTCTGTGCTCTATTAGCTGTGTATCTCTGTGCTGTATTAGCTGTGTATCTCTGTGCTGTATCTATAGCTGTGTATCTCTGTGCTGTATCTATAGCTGTGCTCCGCTGTGCTGTATCTATAGCTGTGTATCTCTGTGCTATATCTCTAGCTGTATTTCACTGTGCTGTATCTCTAGCTGTGTATCTCTGTGCTATATCTCTAGCTGTATTTCGCTGTGCTATATCTCTAGCTGTATTTCTCTGTGCTGTATCTCTAGCTGTGTATCTCTATGCTATATCTATAGCTGTGTATCTCTGTGCTGTATTCGCTGTGTATCTCTGTGCTGTATTAACTGTGTATCTCTGTGCTGTATTAGCTGTGTCTCTCTGCTGTATTAGCTGTGTATCTATGTGCTGTATTCGCTGTGTATCTCTGTGCTGTATTAACTGTGTATCTCTGTGCTGTATTAGCTGTGTATCTCTGTGCTATAGGCCTATTAGCCAGCCAGCGCATTAATCCTGTTATATAAGCCCAGCCTGCTTCTCTGCTCCACTTTTATTTCTGTGGCACGTTCAGGCTTTTCAGTTACATAAATCCTGCTTTCTCTCTTTCTCTGCTCTCTCTCTGCGTTCTCTCCTTCTCTCTTTCATTTGGGTCAGATGTGCATTTGGAGGATATTTACCTCCTGCTGTTCCATCTTATACAATATCGGTTTCCAAGAACTGAGGGGGAAAAAAATGTCAGATTGCATCTCTGTCTGTGTTAAAAATGCTGTCTTTCAAACGCGTGTTCAAATGCCCAGTGGAGAGATGGATTTTCCCACTTTTTTCCTCTGCTGAAATTGTCCTTGGACTTTGTTAGACCTTTTAGAATCATAAAGAAAGTTTTAGGATCCCGAAAAATTGTTGGGGCTCTCGTAGGATAGCTTAAGAGGTGTCACAGTTTAGACTCCTGTGCAGTTTCCTTTTTTTCTTAAAACTTTTTTCTTAATAGTGTCAGAACAGCAGACCAGGTCATGATCTGTACTGTTTCCTCAACTCAAGAAAAGAGGCTTTTGGCTGCAATCTGGAACTGTCTGGTTTCAGGTGAAGATCTTAAGGCTCAACACCATCCTGTTTGTGAGAGGATAGAGTTTGGCTCAACACCATCCTGTTTGCGAGAGGATAGTGTTCAGCTCAACACCATCCTGTTTGCGAGAGGATAGGACGGTGTTGAGCTGAACACTGTCTGTGAGAGTCTAATGTTCAGCTGAACATCGTCCTGTCTGTGAGAGCAATGCTTAGCTCAGCCGTGTCCCATCTGTGAGAGCACTGTGTTCAGCTGAACACCGCCTGTCTGTGAGAGCTCAGTGTTCAGTTCTTCTCCTGTATGCTGAAAGCAGACCGTTCCCTGTCGCTGCAGAGGGAAGTCAGGGCAGTCTGAGTTCTCTGACAGAATGAATTAGGTTTCAGGGGGACAGAAACTCTGCCCGCTTTGTCTCCATGGTGATAAATACCAAAAGATGACTGTCTGGCATTAAACTGGATCCGCTCACCTGTATGACAGGTTACCTGGCAACCTGCTCCGAGACTCTGCACCCCCCCTCCCCCCCACACACACACACCCACACACACCTGAGCGAGCTCCTCACAGAACCCAGAGGACCGTGTCATACACCTGTACTGCATTTTAATAATTAATGTGTTTTATTGTTATGTCTGTCGGTGGAGGTTAAGTGACCGGCCGCCATGTGCTGAGGTGTGCCCGTGCTCCTCTGTCCTTTTCTCTGCGTGCAGTTCTGGCACCTCCGTGCAGAGTTCCTTCATGAATAGTGCATAACACCTTCATTACCACGCTGTAACGTGTTAATAAATTATGAATAAGGATTAGTGTGGGAATTTTAGTGCAGCCGGGTGGCACTGAGCCAGGTGGCTTCCCGTGTCATGTCACATTGGGGAAGAGCGAGCGTCCGTCACTCGTCCTGTGCCCGATGTCTGCTTTGAGGCCAAAATGAGGGTAAAGAAGAGTTCTTTTCGTGTCTCTGAGTGTTGAATACCTATCCTCGACTTCCTGTTCCCTATCCTCGACTTCCTGTTAGGTACTGAGGAACGCATTTGACTCCGCACTGGATTTAAGTTCCTCTAATTCCCACATCAGAGGTGTCAGCTTTGCCGCCTGCACACAGAAAAAAGAGGCTGGCTTTCTGGTTGTAATCCGATATTTTTATTTATTTATTTTTTCCAAAGCCAGCAACGCCGGTTAGCAGTCACACCTGGGGCAGCGTTTCGAGAATTTTGAGGGGTGATCTCCGCTGTGTGTGCAAGATGCTGTGTCGAGGCTGATGCTGAACTGATGATGGCATATAAGCATCATAATCTCCACCCCCCCCACCCCCAATCAAATTTTCTTCAATTTTTCCTCTTCTGCCTGGTTCTGGCGGCTTGATTTGTATTGAACTTTGACCCCGTGGCTGGCTGAGTTGTCATGACAATGTGATTAGAAAACTTTCTCATCTCCTGTAATTGCCTTTTGCGAAGTGTAAATTCATCGACTAGCCTAGCCTTAAAAGAAATAAAATAAAAGACCACACATTTGTTGAAAGTTTGATGGACGCAATTACATTGTTTCCGTGCCTACATTCTGCAAACCGAGCGGACTACAAAGATGCCGCCTACTAAAGTAATTTTACATTTTATGAGTCTCGGCGTTAAGTCGATTGATAATGGAGTTTTGGTGACAATGTAGCGATATTCATCGGCCGTTTGTACATCACTTACTGGAGTCAGCTCCCCACCGCCAACACCTGCTCAAAAAAGTTTTAATGAGGGTCATTGAACGTATAGCCGCAGATTCTGTGTAGCGACCAGATGGTCAGTTCCTGCATCCTTTCCATCCGTTCTCCATTACAGGAGTTTCCAGCGCCACGTCACAGTTTATAAATACTCATGAATTCAGATGCCGTGGGACACGTCCATAGGTCATATCCCTTCATGAATATTCATAAGATGCATACATTTGCAATGCATTTCAGCTTCATGTTAGGCGGACACAGCGGTGTTCTCAGAACATATTGCAAAACACTGCAGTCTGTGTACTCTGGAGATTCTCGAGGTACGTCCGGCTTCGCCTCAACCCCGTGTTCATCTGTCAAAATGTCATGTGACTTCCGTGTTTTTGGGCAGCAGTGTTACAGAAACTGAAATTCTGAACAAAAGAGGTTGCTGGTTTGAATCTCGATGTGGCACAGCTTTTGAACTGTTGGAGACCACTGTTCCAGACCTAAATTGGACCCTACCATGGCTAATAGATGCTATACTGTTTGTTTCTATATTTCTGTAAGCCTAATATAGCTTTAAAAATCTCACGTTTTTTTATTTTTTTAAATGAATGCTTTACCTCATTCGGCCCTCGTACGGCTCACAAACCCAGAGACCCTTGCAGCTTTTCCGCCTGCTGTTTCCCGGTGCTGATGTTTCACAGTACATCTCCACATTTTGGCCAGGAGCTGAATCCAATGTTCTCTCCAAGGTCATGTGCTTCTTGTGGTTGCAAAGAAGCAATAGTTCATGCGGCTCAGCATCCAGATTTATTGAAGCTTTTCAGAAACTTGTGTGTGTGTATGTGAGAGAGAGAGAGAGAGAGAGAGAGAAGAGAGTGTGTGAGTGTGTGTGTGTATGCGTGTGTCTGTGAGAGAGAGAGAGTGTGAGTGTGTGTCTGTGTGTATGCATGTGTTTGTGAGAGAGAGAGAGTGTGAGTGTGTGTGTGCGAGAGAGAGAGTGTGACTGTGTATGTGCCTGTGAGAGAGAGAGAGGGCGAGTGTGAGTGTGTGTATGTGTGTGTTTGTGTGTGTGAATGTGTGAGAGAGAGAGCGTATGTGTTTGTGTGTGAGAGCGTGTGTGGTGTGTGTGTGAGAGAGAGGGCATATATATGTGTGTGTGTGTAT
The DNA here is from genome assembly GCF_018555375.3 of Anguilla rostrata. NCBI lineage: Eukaryota > Metazoa > Chordata > Actinopteri > Anguilliformes > Anguillidae > Anguilla > Anguilla rostrata. The sequence goes on along the minus strand of NC_057937.1, from coordinate 61,816,642 downwards.
GTATGTATGTGTGTGTGTGAGAGAGAGAGAGGGCATATATGTGTGTGTGTGTATGTATGTATGTGTGTTTGTGTGTGAGTGGAGGGCTATGTGTGCATGTTGTGTGTGTGTGTGTGTGTGCGTGTGATTGGATGCTATGAGCGGTAACTCATCTGGTGAAGTCTTGATTGGCTGAGGCTGCTGTGCATTCACAGCTCTTCCTTCTGCAGCGCGGGGTCCGTTGCCATGGAAACCCCTGCTTTCCTGACGGTCAGAGCTAATTGCCGGTCTTCAAAGGACTGCGCTGCTGCGTAGCGTAACTGCCGGCCTGTTCGCGGTCAGACGCGGTCCGTGACCTCGTCCTAAAGGGCGGTCTGTCGGAGAAATATTTCACAGTCTGCGGCTTTAAGGGTTCCCTCAGTTTTCCTGGTTTGTCTCTCGGAAACAAACTATTTCGCTGCACGAGTTAAAGTTATTTGCATTCCATTGCAATCATTTGGCAGTAAAATAAATGAAAGAAGCAAAAAAAAAAAACAAAGACAGGTGGCCTCCATTGAGATGGCTTGGGCTCGGAACATCACAGGCTGGCTTCCTGCTGTTGGTGTTGTTTTGTGGTTGTAGAGACTGGCTGGGTGTGCACCAGGTTCCCACGGCGATCGGTGCCCCCCCCCTCCGCCCCCACCCCCACCCCCGGTGACTTACGGGCTTTTTAATTAAAGGCAGCCCCCCCCGTTTCTAGCTGACTCAAAGTGCACCCGCCAACTCCGTAAACTCCGGCGTCTCTCGGGCGCTCGGCTGCCCCCTCTGTCGATGGCGGGCCGTGCGTCACCGGCAAATGCCAGCGCTAATTTTACCGTAGCGCGGCCTTGGCCCGCCTCTGTCACACCAAGCGTAATTACAGCATCTGTTTCTGCTGCCAACGACACGATAAACGCTCGACCTGTGTGGAATTATCATTTCTTTGTTCCTGTGAGCGTGTTTTTTTCCCCCCTTTGTTTGTTTCCCTGGTTTGAGATGCGTGCCGATGGTCGTGTTTCTGTTTGAATCTCAGCGTCGTCGTGTGGATTACTGTTTCACTGCTTTCGCTGCGGAGCGCTTTGTTCTCTTTGAATCGATTTTTTATCGAATGCGAAGTATGAAAATACATTTTGAATGCAAATGCCAGACGCATACACACGCACCAATACACACACACACACAATATATAATTTTAGAGGAACTGGGAGGTCTTTCGACCATTGGGGCGCTAGGGTGGAGAAGCTCCGTGGTTGGGGCGAGTGAGAACCATTCACCCGGATGGGAGGGGGTGCAAGGCGCCCTGCTGCAGCAGTGCGGAGTGTTCGAGCTGGCGTGTAGGGTTGAATTATGTCCTGTAGGTAGGCGGGGGCCGTCCTGTTGGCTGCAGTGTAAGCCAGAGTCAGGACTTTTTCTCTACAGTATATAGCAGTATATTCAATTCTGAGGATGAATTCAATTTTGGCTCTACTGGCTGCTTGTACAAAGGATAATGTATTACTTGCAGAATGTGTGGAAATTCAGTTTTCGTACAAGCTGTGTTGGCTGTCCTGTCTTTGTGATTGGCTGCGTTGGCTGTCCTGCCTTTGTGATTGGCTGTCTTTATGATTGGCAGTGTTGGCTGTCCTGTCTTTGTGATTGGCTGCGTTGGCTGTCCTGCCTATGCGATTGGCTGTCTTTATGATTGGCACTGTCCTGCCTTTGTGATTGGCTGTCTTTATGATTGGCAGCGTTGGCTGTCCTGCCTTTGTGATTGGCTGTCTTTATGATTGGCAGTGTTGGCTGTCCTGCCTTGGTGATTGGCTGCGTTGGCTGTCCTGCCTATGTGATTGGCTGTCTTTATGATTGGCAGTGTTGGCTGTCCTGTCTTTGTGATTGGCTGCGTTGGCTGTCCTGCCTTTGTGATTGGCTATCTTTGCATTTGGCTGCATTTGCGATTGGCCGTATTTGCGATTGGCACGTGTCCCCCGTGGGACAGCCTTGGTTTCCAGAAACATTTCGGCGAACAGTGGGCCGGCAGCGGCCCTCCCGCGCAGAGCAGGCTTATTCTGGCCGCTTTATGACGGTGAAATGAAAGAGGAACGGAGAGCTCATAACCTCTGTAGCCCACGGCGCTGCTCCGTATCAGCAGACTCCCACTGCAGAAATGACTGAGCCTGCGGAGCATGTGCAGATACTAACTGAGCGTTTGTTAGTGCTTTTTTTTCTGCACGAGCAGTCCCAATGAAGTGCGTGTTGCTCGCAGTGCAGCGCCAGTCTAAAGTTTTACTACACCTGCGTGAAGCCAGGTCTCATTTCATGCTTATCCGGGCGGAACTCTGAACATGTCATTATTTGGTGCGTGTATTGGCATGAGCCGATAATTCTGAGTGAATCGCACGCAGTAGGCTATAATTTTTAAATGATAATGGAAATCTTGTCTATTTCTTGTGGATTGTTTTTCTTTTCTGGCTCGGTGTTGGACTTTGAATGGAGGCTGTGGAAACATACGTTTTTTTAGGTCTCTGGCATTGCGAAGCCTGCACGCGTGCAAACGAGAGGCTGGTTCTGAAGTCCCAGCATCTTACCCGCCCTCGGAGGCAGTTTCCATGCCGATGTGTGGGGTTTCCATGGTGATGGGCAGCCACAGGCATGTGTGGTGCTTCTGGTCCAGTAACGGGCTGTGTGGATTTTAGAAGGTGAACCCGGGCGAGCTTTGTACTCTGAATCTGTCCTCGTTTATTTACCAGTGGAATATAATTCTTACCCCTTTAACACCTGAAAACCTGATCCTGGCTGCCAGATCTCCCCTGATTAGGAAAGCACAGATTTACACACATCTATGAAGCAGTCTTGATATTGTGAATATGAACATGTGTTTGTGTAAAAATTAGTGTGTGGGTACTTGCACGTGTGTGTGTGTGTGTTTGTGTGCATGCCTGTGTGTGTGTGTGTGCGTGTGTGTGTATGCCTGTATGTGTGTGTGTGTGTGTGTGTGCATGCATGCGTGTTTGTGTGTGTGTGTGTGTGTGTGTGTGTGTGTGTGTGTGTGCCCCCTACCTGTGAGGACCTCAGGACCATGGACAGCGCCAGCAGGTCTCAGTCAGGGCAGCAGCTGGGGCTCCCTGCCAGTCTGGGGGACTCCAGCCCATCGCCTCTCTTATCCTGTCTTTGCGTGACGGAGCCCCTCCACCCTGCTGCACTGTCGCACACCAGCATGACATCCCTGGGATGTTAAACTTTCTGGCTTTGTGGTTCTGATCTATGTTTTAATTAGTAAGCAAATGGATGAAAGCCAGCAGTGTAGTATAATGTGCTTTTTGTTTCCTTTTCTTTTTTTGCTGCTCAACTTTACTGACATGGAACTGGAAGGGATGGGTTTGCGAACTGTTCAGTAAATGTAATCTTGCATTACTGTAAATAATAACCGTTGCAGTTGAGAACAGATGGAGGAAACCAATCTGTTCATCAATCCAGCCCAAAGTGGCTCTGCTGCTCTAACTGTGGGGGCTGTCCAGGACACTGGGACAGGTTGTTTCTGGGTGGAATCCCAGGGGAATGAGAGTTCCTGCTGCAGCGGTCAGACAGCAGGGGGCGCTGTTCTCCTGCTGTGATGGTACTCTCAGCACTGTGGGGGTAGTCCCAGCTCAGTCCCCAAAGCCAGTTGGGGAAAGGGGCAAATTTAAATGGCCTCAGCTCCGCCCCCCCCCCAGCTGGAGCACTGCTGTTGAGTGTGTTTTTTTTGGTCATGCTGCAGAGAGTGGAGTGGAGGGAACTTGGCGCAGTGAGTTAACTTTGTAATCAGCCACTTTAATCGATGGCAGGTGTTCTGAGTTTCAGTGAAAAGCAGCTCACCCTGTGGCTCTCCAGGGCTGAGGAACGCAGACCGTCGAGGAGGGTGAGAGAACGGGGTGTGTTTTGGGGCGGTCCTCGTCTTGTCGATGGGTCACTCGACGTTGAGCATAGCAGATAGGGGGGATGCGAGCAGGCACAGTGATTAGCACTACCGCTACACTCTCAGGTTTATCGACTGCAGTTTCAAAGAAGGTCAAATCCTTCATCTGTGACTCACGTGCGAATCGAGTGTGAATTTACATTGCGGACAAACAGCGCTTGCACTCCACTTCCGCGCTAAGTGCGCGTTTAACTGCAGCCCAATTACGCTGCTCAGTGGAGGTGCCAGGATTGGGCTGCGGCAGAGTGCTCTGCTGCGGCTCTTCGGGGAATGGCAGATACGAGTGAGTGGGGAGACGGTCACGACCGGATGAGAACCGAACTGAGGCCTTCGTGCTGGTGGGGGGGGCGTTGTGGCTGCTTCATGTTAGTGGGGGGGCATTGCAGCTGCTTCATGTTGGTGGGGGGGCACATTGTGGCTGCTTCATGTTGGTGGGGGGGCGTTGCGGCTGGTTCATGTTGGTGGGGGGGCGTTGCGGCTGCTTCATGTTGGTGGGGGGGGCATTGTGGTTGCACTTGCTTTTCACTGTTCAGTGCACTGGGACACCTTTGGTGTGAAGAGCGCTTTATAAATATGAAAATTTATTGATTATGGGCAGAGTGTAGCGTTTTTCTCTCCTTCCTTAAATATCCCAGCGCAACACTTATGTGTATCTGCGAGGGCTTTCAGCGAGCCGTGCTGTAAACTGCCTGCGCACATTACCTTGGGCTTCGAGTCTGGGGATTGGACCGCTCCGAGCTGAGTTTGAGCCTGTTGGCCCAGCTAGAACCCCCCTGTAGTTAAGAGGGACAGACGCTGGGAGAGACGGGGGGGCGGGGGGGGGGGAGGAGCCGTGTGCCTGGTGAGTCTACAGACTCCGTGATTAGTGAATGTACCCCCGGGGGGGGGGGGAGTCTACAGACTCTGTGATTAGTGAATGTACCCCCGGGGGGGGGGGGGGAGTCTACAGACTCCGTGATTAGTGAATGTACCCCCGGCTCGCTGTTTAATCAGACCGGCCGGGCAAACAGCGGTCCTTTGACTCCGTAATGAGTCTGATGCGTGTGGGCACTGTGCCGTCTGAGTGGGATGAGACTGCTTCCCATACGATGCATTAAATAATGAAGGCAATCCGCTTAATTAGATTTAAGGCAAATTAATTCCGTCTCTCCTGTCAGGCATCGGTTGGGGGGGGGGGGAGGGGGGGGGGGTTGTGTGTGGGATGCTGTATGAAAAACTGCTGTTGTCCCTTTGGGTCGTGCCGTCAGAAACAGAAGTGCGTTGTGGGCACGCGTTTTAGGCGCATCGTTGCCTTATCCGCGTGGGACCCGCGTGGGTTATGTTCACGCGCGCGTTGTCTGTTCAGTGCTGCTGGGTGTTTACGCAGGAAGTCAGGAGCAATGCCTCAGGGGCTCAGCTGCGTTTGAACCCGGCTTCGATCCGCTGACAGACGGCAGATTCCTTCAGCAGAACCTTAAAACGCTGGCAGAATACATGCTAGATATCTCCTGCTCTTCAGATGCGAAGGGGCCTAAAACAGCTTCCTTAAAATAAAGGGGGAGGAGGGGGGGTGAAGTGGGGTGGGTGGAGGAGGGCACTATCATGATTATAAAACTGCTGTCGTCCGTCATGGTCGTTTAATTTTCTGCCCGGCCCTTTCTGCCCTGAAGACTGTCTTGCGGAGGAATTCGAGCCGCTGGAGGAGGGCTTGACGGAACTAATGCAGCGTTCCGTTTGCCTTGGAGATCTTGCCTTCTCCGGAGTGCAGCACCACATATTCACTGAGACGTAAACGTCCCACGTCACTGAACACACTTTCCGTGTGGACGAGATGGACTGGCGACACCAGCGTGTCGGGTGCGAGGGAATCGCTGGCGGGAACGTTACTGCGGTCAGCGGGAACCCTCGGTCCATCCACACGCTGCCCTTTTCTTAAAGGTAAATATTTGCGTTGGCAGCGCGGTCTCTCTGAAGCCGCGGTCGCACCTGCGGAGTTGCAGTGTTGAGGTTGTGGTGCGGAGCGTGCCGCAGTGGCTCATGGGCCTTTTTTTTGCCGGGGGAAATGAGCGCGTCGCCTGGAACCGGAACCGGTAAACGAGACACGGTCTCCGCTCGGTTAACTGACGCGGTCGACGCGGTCGCCACTGCCTTGTGCGGTCACACCTTCCTTTCTCTTCTCTCTACGCTGACTCGTTATTAAAATGGCCGCCGTGCTCACGGCTTGCCGTCACTGCCTTCGTCGCAATTATCGCTATTGAGTTTGCTTTGTATGAGGTCTCCGCCTGGGTGAAATGCACGGCTTGCGTTTCTTGCGATTATGCTGGAATTATACAGCCTGTTATTTTATGAAGCACTTCTGGGGTTCAGGGTACAGCTCGCTTATTTATTTATTTATTTATCTGCGCACAGCTATACAAGCATATGTATACATACAGATGCACATGCATATTTGACACATGTACCCATATTTGCATTTTTTGACTGAATTTTGCGAAGTCCTGGGGGGGATTGCGATATTAATATTAACGCGTCTGTGGTGAAAAGCTGAAAAACAGATGGCAGTGGTAAAAGAGACGGAAAGAGAAAACTAAACTCAAGGGGAAACGTGTGTACAGGGGTGTGTGTTGGGTGTGTGTGCATGTGTGTGTGTTGGGTGTGTGGGTCGGGGGTTGGTAATAGTAATGGTTCAGGGTTAGGGTGTGATGCCCCAGATGGGTACTGAACAGGAAACCTTCTGTTTAAAAGCCTCCGCCCACAGCCATTGCCCCCACTTAGCACTCCAGGGCAAAAAAGTCGCAGAGCAACTCCGTCACCATCTCCGTTTTCAGAGGTCGAAAGAAGCCGTTTTTTATTTATATTTTCTTTCCCGAGCGTAAAACACATGAAGGTCCCTTGGAGGAATATAAACAGACTGGAGTCACTGACTGTCGATAATAGCACATAACAGTGGCTACTATTTCAAATTTAAGCTACGGTTTCATTTCTTTGTTTTTGATTATCGTCAAAACTTCCTCTGTCCTGTTTGTTGTAGCTTGGCAGGATTGTAAATGAGCGGCTCTCCCTTAATGCTTCTCCCAAGGTTTAAATTAGGTATTGGCTTTTGTTTTTTCAGGTTGTCTGTTCTGGCCTTTCCCATTATTGATGGTTGATTTCAGTCTTAACGACAAGGGTAGATTTCCTTTGACTTTGAAAAGTTAAAATGTTTGATAAGTGTTCATTCATGTTGTTTTTTGGTAAATGTGTTTGTAGTCACCCAATGTGAAATGCAAGTTTGGTAGGTAGCAGTATACCAGATTAATTACGTACGAAACAAAAGAAGTAGGCTAGGCCATGCTTAAGTGTGTTTTGCAAATTTGAGGACAAATTGCTTTCCTGGTAAGAACTGGATTTCCAGAGTTCAAAAGAATAAATGCTCAATTTTAGCTAATTCTCAATGGAAGGAGTTTAAGTAATGGTAATTTAAATGCTTATTTTTATGTTCAAAATGTGTATACAATTTTTCTCTGTCTAAAGCAGTGAACTCAAACTCCAGTCCTGGAGGCAGTAGTGTATGTTTCCGCCATGTTTAAGCACTTAAGTGCTTCTCTTAAGCCATCGATTGGCAAAAAACTACACACACCAAGGTTCCCGAGGCCTGTTTTGGATGCTGATTGACATGTAACCACGGAAACCAGCAGATGCTGCTGTGGCCAGGACGGGAGTTTTGAGATCTGTCTTACATTGTAAAAGCACCGCAGTTTAAGAGTGCTCTTGATTGTGAGCGGGTCTCGCAAAAGACCATTTAAATGCGTAATGTAAATATTGCAGGTGATGTGTTTCTGTGTCTGAAAGGCGGTGTCGTTCTCCCTTCTCTCTAGTTTGTGGAGACATCCACGGGCAGTTCTTCGACTTGATGAAGCTCTTCGAGGTGGGAGGGTCACCTGCCAACACCCGCTATCTTTTTTTAGGCGACTACGTGGACAGAGGCTACTTCAGTATTGAAGTGAGTGAACCTTTCTCTCCATCGTCGTCCTCTGCATGTCAGGTCGCTGTGAGCAAAATGGGACTTTTTAACAAAACAGATTTAAGATTCAGTAAGCAAGGTTTTCACTGTCCAAAACAAAAAAAAAAATCTAACACGGTAACCAGAGGACCGTGCTCCCTCTGAAAGAAAGATAAAGATGGTGGGAACGTTCTCATTAATCCCCAACTCGCAAATATCTTTATGCAAACGCAGTTTCGCTAATTGGACGGGCTTCCTGTTAGATGCTGATTAGTCGCTCGTATGATGTTGTCCTAATTACTGCGTGAGAGGCTGGGAGCCCGAGGGTTTCATTGCTGGGTTTCCTAACCCTTTCTCTCAGACGTCGGACGTGGATGTGAGTGCTAACAGAATTGTTGCGTTTCTCTCTGCTCTTCTGCTTAATTGCTTTCTGACACTCGCTGTTGTTTCTCTTGCAGTGTGTGCTGTATTTATGGGCCTTAAAAATCCTTTATCCCAAAACGCTCTTTCTTCTCCGGGGGAACCATGAATGTAGACATTTAACAGAGTATTTCACATTTAAGCAAGAATGTAAGTATCGGATCGGCACACAAGCACTTACACACGTCAGGATCTTCTGAGCGTTGTACAGTACATTCAGTAAAACACTAAACTTTCAAAACATAAAAAAACTTGAAACAAACATCACTTTGCTGTCTAAAGCGAATTCAATTGTAGGGTGAATACACTAGCGTATCACCTCTTTTATATGGACATATTCTATAGTTCAAGTCACACTAAGTAAGTACTGTGTGTGGCCTGTAGGGTGTAAAATAGTCACCAGCTCTCCTGTAGTACTGTGTGTGGCCTGTAGGGTGTAAAATTGTCCCTGGCTGTGGGGGAGAGTGGCTACTCTTCAGCTGAAGTCTTCCTTGAGCAGTTCTGGGGTACACAGTGTCCACAGAGTCTCAAAAGGCATAATAGTTGATTCCGAATTGTTTATTTAAAAAAGTGGTTTGTTTAAAAAAAAAAAAAAAGATTTTAAAAGTAAAATAAAACTTGTTGTTTTAGGTAGGGAGCAGCACACATTGGCAGTTCCCTGAATGTTTAAACACGAGTGTCGATGTCGTTTAATGTCGGCACCTCCCCCGGCAGGTAAAATTAAGTATTCGGAGAGGGTGTACGACGCCTGCATGGACGCCTTCGACTGCCTCCCATTGGCCGCCCTCATGAACCAGCAGTTCCTGTGCGTACACGGCGGGCTGTCCCCCGAAATCACGCAGCTCGACGACATCAGGAAAGTATGTCTGACGCACGTTAGCACGTTAGCGCTACTGTTTCTCATATCTGATCTGATTGGGGCTGGGGAATTTGTATTTAATGTCAAATATGTACGCAACCCATAAGCTTTTACCCTGAAAGTTGCACGTTAGCACGTTAGCGCTACTGTTTCCCGTATCTGATTGATTGGGGCTGGGGAATTTGTATTTAATGTCAAATATGTAAGCAACCCCATAAGCTTTTGCCCTGAAAGCTGCAGATTAGCACGTTAGCTCTACTGTTTCTCATATCTGATTAGGGCTCGATTCAGGCAGTAGAGCCTATTGGGAAAACCCATTTGGGTTAATTCTCAAACAAAGAAGTTGTTGAATTACAACAGTTTAACACTGGGGAATTCACGGTCAAATTCAAGTGCAAAGCAAAGTGTTTCAGCTCAAAAATCGTGATTATTTCTTAACTCTGGGGTGTAATGTTGAAGCAGTGCCTTTTTATAGTGAGAGTCTTGCTTTGTGTTCGCAATCAGGTCAGGGGCTTAAAATGGGAGCGCACAGGCCTTCTCTTTGAGTACATTTTTTTTTAGCACAGACTCCCAGAACTCGTAGTTCCCAGAACAGGAAGAGTATCCAATCTCTAGTTGCTCAAAAATGAAAGAGCAAATTCATGGGCTTCTATTATTTATTTATTTTTTAAAGAAAGCAATAGAAAGCCTCTCATAGGCCTGACAGCAATCGATAATTATTTTTTATATTTTTTATGTTTGAAAAGCATAGTACTTATATATTTTTTTATGAATCCCCCAGAAACACCATTTGGAGAGTTCTCAAAAAGTCCTTGTGGGGGGGGGGGGGGGGGGGGGGGGGGGGGGGGGAATTAAGAATTCAGATTCTCCCGCCCCCGCCCCCCCACACTTTCGATCATGTATCTCCTGCTGTGTGACCCAAGGACAGTCACCTCTCTGAAGACCCCAGAGGGGGAAGCCGTTACTCGAGAGTGCCTGTGCTGTGCCTGATTAAAATGAGCCCGGCTTCGCTGTTCCCCATTTTCAATAAAAGCTGATTGGATTTGGCCCATCCAATTACACGGCCTGCTTGTAATTGGATTGGGCGGTTCCCGGGGGCCATTTTGGGGTACGCCTTTTTTACTAAGTAATCTATGGCCTTGGCAGCCTCGCCTTCTAAGTTTTTTTTTTTCCCCCTTTTTTTTGCTTTCTTTCTTTTTCCCTCCTTTTTTCGCGAGAGAAAGAAAGGCACAGGATAGATGTGCTACAGCTGGAAATGGAAGTTTAGTGCTGCTGAGGCTGAGGCTATTATTATCTGAGGTGGGCGGTGTGTGTGTTCCAGGCTAGGTCTGTTTTCAGGTCACACATGCACAGAGAGAACCTGTCTTTATGGGTGGTGGGCTTTCAGTGGAGATGCTGTTTGTACTGTGTGTGCGTGTGTGCGCGTGCACATGTGTGTGTTTGTGTGCGTGTGTGCGTGCATGCGTGTCTGCTTGTGTGTGTGTGTGTGTGTGTGTACATGTGTGTACGTGCATGTGTAATGTGTGCGTGAGTGAGTGTGTGTGGTGGGAATGGGACTACAGAAGCAGAACACAGAGAACAGAACACAGCTCTGTAGTGAGCGGAACACAGCGACCCTGCAACCCTGCACGGGCTGGGCCGCGCGGTTTCCCTGGAGACGCCCGTAGGACCCGCCTCCCGAACTCAGAGAAGGACAGAGGCGTCCTGTGACGGCCCGACTTCTCCCTGAGCTACACCTTGTTTTTTTTGGGGGGGTTTTTTTCTCTTGTTTTCGCCAAATCAAGCACATGGTGTGCTGTGCGCGCTGCGATTTTAACTTAACTGCCTGTTCACTCGCGGTGGAAATAGCCTTGAACATGTGGTGGGAGGGCGCGCACGTCCAGATTTAATGTGCTGCTTTAATCAGATGTAGTTCTGCACTCCTACGGATTAAAGGCTCCTACGCACAAAACAAACACACACAAAAAAAAGTGAGCGAGAACCTTGCCTCAGATAAGATGAAGAAGCTCTGTGTCTGTGTGCTTGGTCTTACAGAGAGGAAAATGGCTGCGTGTTGAACACATTCGCAGTGTGGGTTCATGAGATCCTCGTGGTCATCTTCCTTCTGGTGGCGAGGGAAATCCTTGGACTTCTTCTTGTACTTTCTCCCCCCCGAGCACTTCCTGTTTCTACATGGCTTAGTGGGGGCATCCATGTCAGCTTAGTATAAGGGCTACAGATTTGGGCTCGGAACTCCAGAGGTTACGGGTTTGAATACTAAGTAGTACATTGCCATTGTAGCGTGGAACATCGGTACTTGTCCTGAATTCCTTCCTTTAGCAAAATGTCCAGCTGTACTAAAAGGGGAAAGGCTGTTTTGCTTAATAAAAGTCAGCTGTGTTGGTTGTTGGTCTGGATAAGATCATCTGCTAAGCGCACTGAAAATAATAAAGTAAATAAATGAACCGTGTGTGATGTAATGCTGTGGCTGGTTGGCGTGGAAACGTGCACGTGTGCGTGTGATGAGCTGAAGCATGTACGGACGGGGGGTTGTTGCTGACCCCTCTCCACCCCCCCTCCCCCCCCCCAACCCCCCCTCTCCAGTTAGACAGGTTCAAAGAGCCCCCCGCCTACGGTCCCATGTGTGACCTGCTCTGGTCGGACCCCCTGGAGGACTTTGGCAGCGAGAAGAACCAGGACCACTTCACCCACAACACGGTGCGCGGCTGCTCCTACTTCTACAGGTAAGGCCCCAAAGTTTGGAACAGAACCCGCCCTACACACTCACAGGAAGCCAAAGTTTGCGACCCGCCTCACACCCCCACGCGTAACGCCCCAAAGTTTGGAACAGAACCCGCCTACCCTCCACGCAACGCCAATTGAAGAACCCTCTACGCCTCCAGCAGGTAACGCCCCAAAGTTTGGAACAGAACCCGCCCTACACACACCTCCACGCAGGTAACGCCCCAAAGTTTGACAACCGCTACACACACCGCAGGTAACCCAGGGAACACAGCCCACACAACCTCCGCGCAGGTAACGCCCCAAAGTTTGGAACAGAACCCGCCCTACACACCTCCTGAGGAATGCCATGTAGGAACAGCCTCACACTCTGAGTAGCTCTGCACTCTGCTAACTGAACATATGGAAGCCATTTGGCAATACTGCCTTGCTGCAGACTTCCATTTCCATTCAGGCATTTAAGCAGACACTCCAGGTACGTCAATGAATGGCACACACATGCTCATCACCTTTACCTGACATTTACCTGCTGGACCCCACACGTCATCGGGGTTCTGTGGAATGTTACGCAGCGGAAACGTCGGCTTTTTGCGGAGAATGGCGCTGGTGATCTGTCCGCTGTCATACTGACGTTACACATTACATGGCCAAAGTATGTGGACGCCTGACGTCCAACATCTCATCCAAAATGATGGGCATTAATATGGAGCTGGTCCACCCTTTGCTGCTATAACAACCTGCACTCTTCTGGGAAGGCTTTATACTAGATATTGGAGCATTGCTGCAGGGATTTGCTTCCATTCAGCCAGGAGATCACTAGTGAGGTTGGGCACTGATTGGGTGATCAGGGCATTGTTTATAGCGATAGTGATGTTCCCTCTTTGTCTTGCAGCTACCCAGCCGTCTGCGACTTCCTCCAGCACAATAATCTATTATCAGTGATCCGGGCCCACGAGGCGCAGGACGCTGGGTAAGTAGCTCTGATTGGTCAGGATGCTGGGTAAGTCCGTCTGATTGGCCAGTTACAGAATGATTGTGATTGGTCATTAAAAAAACTGCTGATCCAGAGCTACTGCTGTGGGGGACAGCCTGGAACTGTGACCCCTGATATAAAATAAAAACATTATTTATTTGTTTAATTGTTTGTTTGATATGAATCAGGTCAAATAGAAAAACCGTGACATAGATTTAGCCTTACTCCAAAGAAACAAACTCTTTATTTTAATTTTCACAGAATTTTGTTTATTTTTCTTCTCAAGGGTAGTTTTAAGTTCTAGAAAGAAGTAGTGCCTGTCCATCAAAGAGACGATTGAAAATAAAGCCACCCCATTGGCTGTTTAGGTGCTGGCCGCCAGCTCTATTGGCGGTTGCTGTAATCAGTCACTGCTCTGTCCCCTCCCCCAGGTATCGCATGTACAGGAAGAGCCAAACGACGGGATTCCCGTCCCTCATCACAATATTCTCCGCGCCAAACTACCTGGACGTGTACAACAACAAAGGTGAGCGGTCCCTCAGGACTCTTCCGTTAACGGGCACCGAGCGTTCCAGTTATGACCGGATCAGGCCGGTCCGATTTCATTCATTATCTTCGCTGGGCGCGCTGCCTTCTAATCTTCATCGTTTGTGTGTTTTAATTAGGTTCAACTGGCAGAGCCGCGCTCGGGAATTGAACTCGCAACCTCCGAGTTGCGAGTCCAGTCCCCGTATTGCACTGCCGCCGCCGGCTGTGTGCTAATACTGCGTGTTTGTTCTCAGAATCTGGGGACGTTCACTGAGCCCCGCTCCGGTTTGTTTGCCTCGTGAATGTGTTGGATTATGCTGAGGTGTGTATCCAGGTCCCCGAAGCTTTCCTGAGCCCTGGTTATTTATTTTCGGACTTTGCCGATTCCTCACCTCCCAAGGCTAAAAAGGCCTGCTGCTTAGCAAAATAGCAAACCCAGCAGTCGAAGGTACGGTAACTTTATCTTGCCCGAAAGTTCAAAGTTAGAAGTTAGCACGGCATTATGCCCTATGGGACCGGTGGTTCTCAAATTGGGGGCACACAGAGACAATAAGGTGGGGGGTTGAAGGGGGGGGGGGGCGGGGGACTTAGAAACTAAAAAGAAAATGTCATCGCAGTGGAACTAAAGTTGTCAGGGAGGCTTCACAGAAATTTCCCATTGGGGGGGGGGGTGGCTGACAAAAAAAGGTTTGCGTTAGACCCATGGCCATATCGGAGTGGCTGGTTTTAGACCAGCGCGCTCTTTCCCATTGGCTGTTACTTTCGCTGTATCCAGGCTGGTGATTGGCTGCGGTGTCCTGAGTGCCAGCGGTTTGTCAGCGAAGGCCTTGGAGGTGTAGAATGACATCACAGCGTAGAACAGAGACTGCGGCTCACCCCCCCCCCCCCCCCCACAGACCCCAGACCCCCGGTGGACAGTGTGCACATACACGTGTGTCAAAATGTGAGGAAGAGAAAATATACGCAACAAAACATGCGCAGCTGCAGTGTAGGAGCGACACAAGATGATTTGTCATCACCCGTCTTTTAGAGGAGGCTATAAACGGAGGGCCTGGCTCGCTGTGGTGGTCGTCTCAGATCCCATGGCATTTTCCTGCAGAGGAGTATCGTGATGATAAAGGTCCCAACTGACTGCCATTTGAGCTCCTTATTATCATCCCTGCATCTGATTGGCTGCACAGTCCCGGCCCACGTTTAATCCCTGGATCATCACTGAAGAGAGAAAAAACCCCTTTGAACAGTTGGGTTTTTTTTTTTTAAGTTTTTTTTTTTTTCAGTCAGTGTTCTAGAACTCCACTGCTGTCAGTCACCAGCAGTGATTGTTGCATCAGCAATAGAATGTTCAGTTAAGAACAAACCAATCACATATTTGTTATCTCACACCTTATAGGGTTAAGATCGCAGCTGATGTACCTGATTAGAGGTTAAAGTAAAAATGCCTGCAGTGCCTTGTTGGAAAATGCTGTGTAAACAGAGCCAGGCATGGCTTGCAGCTTTCTGTTTCTCTCTTGTGTAGATATGGACCATATGACTGTGTAGCTTTATGTATTTTATGTGCTATGTATGTTAGGAGGCCCTGAGTCTCAAATAGTGTGTAATGAAGCGTACTGTATTATATCCATCATTTTTTTTGTCTTCACTGATCATGGTTGGTAGTGGCTTTTGACTGGATGAGAAATGGACTGTTTTTTTTCACAAGTAAAGCCTGAAAGATCAGCTCTATTTCTGCAGTTCTGCCTTGTGAGGACCTGGCAGAAACGTCGTCCTAAAGGCTAAAGTCTAACGAGCGGTCGCTCAGTTTAAGGTTGTGTGAAGGTTCCCGTAAGGTTATGGGCTGTAAGATTCCCGAGCGGTGCCTCGAGTTGTCACGGCTGTGAGGAGGTTTCCATGACGACGCAGGCGTACGATTTCCCAGCAGTCTCCTGGCTTGTGTCTTCCAGTTGTGGGCTCTTAATTAAACACTAACGGCGATGTGGAGTGAGTGATTGATTTTATTTATTTATTTATTTTTGGGGGGGCTGGTGATGAATGGGAATTGACATCCCCCCCTGCCCCCTCCAGTTGTAAATGAAATACTCCCTCACCTGGGACTATCAATCTCACACCGGTGCAGATTAAACCCTGCAGCTGAGTCACCCCCCCCGACCCCCCCCCCTCCCCCGTCCCGCACCGAGGGCTCTGTCAGGGGTGCACCGGACAGACCCGAATACGGGAGACCCCCCTCCCCTCGGGCCGGACGGTTTGGAAAACAACATCCCCAAATTATTTACCCAGGACAGCTCTTACTGAAAGCGGGGGAATGCATTCAGAAGCAAGCGTAGCTCACGCTCGTCCATACAGTCCATTCATACAGCTGGACATTAGCTGAAGCTCTTCGCGTACCTTGCTCAAAGGTCCAATGACTGCACCCCAGCTGGGAATAATACGTCTTACACGGGAAAACAGCCTGTCTTAACAAGTGCTTTAGTCTCGTAATGAGACTCAAAATCCTATTTTTTTCTCTCAAGGAGAAAAAGTAATCTTTAATAATTTTTTTTTTTTACCCCATTGGCAAATCTTGAAACAACTCAAACGTTCTCACCTCACTGGCAATACTATTGGCATATTTAGTTTGTTTTTGCAGTGTGTATTTATATTGTGTTGCATGTGGCCGTACACTGAATTATTTTGTTACAGAGTACCTTGTGAGGGGCATTAAACAATGACAGCAGCACTGTGAGGTCCTTTGACAGGCGAAGTAACTTAGCAACAGATTCAGAAGCCAGCGTTGCACGTTAAAGATGTAAAATGATGACGTTGTCTGTAAAGGCAGCCGCTGGTTTGTATGTGTATTTTCCGTAGATGAGCCTCCTCTCTCTACGCTTGCTGTGTCAGTGTAATTATGGAGATGCAGCTCTTCCCGCTGAGGCTTCGTGTGGCGCGTCTGTTTCAGCAGCAGGGTGGGCTCACCGCTCTGTCTGTTAATGCTGCTGTGTTTAGGAACACAGCACCAGGGTGGGCTCACCGCTCTGTCTGTTAATGCTGCTGTGTTTAGGAACACACACCAGGTGGCTCACGTGTGTAATGCTGCTGTGTTAGACACAGCACCAGGGTGGGCTCACCGCTCTGTCTGTTAATGCTGCTGTGTTGGTCTTTCCCCTGGAGGTGTACGTAGCAGGAACACAGCACCAGGGTGGGCTCACCGCTCTGTCTGTTAATGCTGCTGTGTTTAGGAACACAGCACCAGGGTGGGCTCACCGCTCTGTCTGTTAATGCTGCTGTGTTTAGGAACACAGCACCAGGGTGGGCTCACCGCTCTGTCTGTTAATGCTGCTGTGTTTGTCTTTCCTCCTGGAGGTGTAGCAGCATCTGATCTCCAGCCAAGCTGAGGTGACGGCATGGCTGGGACAAATTTGCGTAATTTAAAAAAATAAGTTTTTTTAAAGTCAGCCACACACCGCTCTGTCTGTCAATGCTGTGTCGTCTCTAAATCTTTCCCCCTGGCGTTGTAGCAGGAACACAGCCAAGCTCAGGTCATTTCACAGCTGCGAGAATTTTGCACCATTTTTGTATTTTGTATTTTTTTTTTGCTTCTTGCTGTGGCCCCATTGGTCTCTGGGCCTCACAGGTCAGCCATGCCCCCCCTCCTCTTCCCCCCCCCTGGCGTTTTATTTACGCCTCTGATTGCCGTGACACGCCCCTGTGAGGTACCTGTGCTCACCGCCGTCTGGGGCTAATCAGAGACCGACCGCAGGCCAGATCGCCATGGCGATCCGCCCGCGTTGCGTCAGCACCCCCCCAATGCAGTGTTACCCCCCCCCCCCACACACCCCCGCAAACGCTCATTAACGCTCACATGATGGGACCACAGAGCACTGAGTACAAATCCAGTTACAGCCGCTGTTCTTTTCGCCCCGCCCCCTCCTCCGCCTGTGAGATTGCTCCTAGCCAGATGTCCTGTTTTCATACGATGCAGTTTTTTTAGATGCGGACCCCCTGATGGACCTGGCTTGTAGCTCGCTCGCTCGCTCGCTCACGCACTCACTCACTCATTAGTGTTTAGCAGGCTGAAGATTCTCCACAAGGGGGAGCTATTGGCACTCAAGTAGCTGAAATCAGTGAGAGTGGTGCTTCACGTCAGTGTGTACTTGTTCATCTCATTCTTGAATTTGACATACTGCAAAAGAATGCTGTCTGAAACTCCCTCATGACATTACATGACATTGCATTATGTCACATTACATTACATTACATGATGTTACATGAAATCACATGACATTGCATTACATGGCTCTTGTGTAGCAAAAGCAACTTGCAGTGAATGAGGATGGAAGTGCATCCAGCATCCATATTTGCAGCATGTCATATTTCCACAAGGGAGGAAGACTGTCGTAATTTCCCTGTCGAGATTCCCCTTCTATTATACATGATGGAACACAGTGCTGGTGCATTAGACCGTAGAGAGCATGCCTTTAGTGATACTGTCCAGAGCATGGAGGAATCGGGGACTTCTCGTGTGAGAACTGGGGGCCCCTAGTGGCGAGTAGAGGAACAGCATGTACAGGGTACTGTTGATGAATGCAGCCTAACCAGTTCTTTCCCAGATATTATTGCCTAATGATTATGACTGCGGGTTATCATTATCATTATCTGAAGACGTGTGATGAAGGGCCTGCCAGTTTCGTTTAATTCTCACATGTACTGTGCGATTACGCTTGACCCGGTGTGCACTCAGCCGCCATTTTGGCTCAAAGTGAAAACGGTGCAGCTCCTCGATTCGCATTACAGTTTTTGGTCAAGAGGAAGCGGAGAGGATGTGTTGCTACGGTTACTTGGCTGGCTGTCTGTATTTTGAACCTGTGGCTCTGTGGTCTTCCGTCGATGGTGTCCTCGGGGGTGGGGAGGCAGCCCACTGAACTGCAGGTCACATGGTTGCCTGCTTGGTCGGGTGGGAATCGTCAAATCTGTCCCCTCCAGTCCAAATCCGGCCCTGGTTTTCTTTTCCTCCTGGGTAATTAAGTGAACAGCTAACGCTACCGATTGGCCAGACTGTCTTCACACCTGACTCCCAGGTAAAGGGAGGGTGGAACCCCCTGCAGTTCTGGCCTCTCGAGGGCCGTGATTTGGGTGACATGTTCCCTGGGGGATTGTGTGCAGAATGCGAGGGGAACCTGCAGTAATGGCAGAGAAGCCGCTGAAATACGGCACGACCAAAACACAGGGTGAGTCGAGATTTTCAGAGAGTAAGTCGGGACGTGTGAAAACGGTCTGAAATACGGGGTTGTCCCGGGAAACGCGGGACGTCCGGTCGCCCTGGCAACGCCGCGCTGTGGCGTATCGGTTCTGCTGACGCAGCGAATTCCCCTCTCTTTAACTTCGGCTTAAACCAATCCCCCCAAAACGAAAATGTGTCTTACGCGAGTACCCCCAGATTAATAAGTTGGCAGACGTCCCAGCATGCACTGCTCTGTTTCCCAGATCTTTGGAAGCAGGCACGGCGGTCGGTGATGCGTAACGAGCCTGGCCTCGTTCCCCGGCCTGTATTGACTCTGTGCGCACAGCGCTGAGAGGATGACTCAGGAACATCTGCGCGTCCCTCTCGCCCCTCCGGCTGCAGAGTGTGAGAGGGAGACGGAGTTACTGAGCTATTAAACAGGGGGCGGTGTTGGATGTGAGGTGCCTGTGTGTGGCTCGGACTGTATGGGACATTTACTGTGGCTTCTTCAAACTCGCAAATCCATCCAGTCCCGTGTAGAATATGAACTCGACTCTTGACCCGGGACTAGATGCACTTCTCTTTACCTCTTTGCTTTTGTGCATTGTCACTCTGGATGACAGCGTGTGCTAAACGGGCGCCCAGCGGCATGATGGGTAATGAGGAGCAGTGTGCTCCCTCCTCCTCTCTGCTCCTGTGGAAGAGGAGCAGCACCTCCCTGTCCAAATGAAAACAAACAGCAGGGGTGCGCAGGAGTCAACATTCGCCAACAAATATTTCCACTCCTCTGAATTATCTAATCATCGCACCAGAAAATATTTACTTCTCTCACTCTCCCTCTCTCCCACTCACTCCCTCCCTCCTGCTCCCTCTCTCTCTCTCTCTCTCTCTCTCCTCTCTTCACTCTCTCTCCCCCTCCTCTCTCCTCTTCTCTGCTCCTCTCTCTCCTCCCCTTCTGCCCCCCCTCTCCCCCTCTCTCCCTCGCCCTTGCTCTCTCTCTTCCTCCTGCCCTCTCTCCCTCTCTCCCACTCACTCCCTCCCTCCTGCTCCCTCCCTCTCTCTCTCTCTCTCCCTCCTGCCCTCTCTCTCACTTTCTCTCTCCCTCCTGCCCTCTCTCCCCCTCTCTCCCTCTCTCTCTCTCTCTGTCCCCCTCTCCCTCCTCCTCCCCCTCTCTCTCTCTCTGCAGCTGCAGTACTGAAGTATGAGAATAATGTGATGAACATTCGGCAGTTTAACTGCTCCCCCCACCCGTATTGGCTGCCCAACTTCATGGACGTCTTCACCTGGTCCCTGCCCTTCGTCGGAGAGAAAGGTGAGCCGCGTGTCCCAGAATGCACCAGGCCAATGCTGTTCATGTTTGTCTCGCTGATCCTGTTAAAAGCAGTTCGTCTAGCAGAGGAAGCTCTGGAGCGACTCTTTCTGAGGGAGGGTCATTGTCAGGTCACTGTGGGGTCAGCGTCGGGTCATTGTGGGGTCCCAGTCAGGTCACTGTGGGGTCACTGTGGGGTCAGCGTCGGGTCACTGTGGGGTCATTGTCAGGTCACTGCGGGGTCACTGTCCCCCGTGGTGTACACTTTGGTGAAAGCACAGCAAATCTCCCGCTGATCTGTGTTTCTGAACAATGCGAACGATGAGGGTGCTTCACAGTAAAGATAAGTAGAGATTTGTGGGCGCTTCGCTGGACGCTGAAGCGGTTAACACGTAAAGAAATAAATCTGCTCTCCTCCTGAGACGGGCTTGTCACACAGACTCGTGTTTCTGTTTTAGGGCTGTTTGAGGACTGAGCTGCTTCACTAGTAGCTTTTCTCATCTTTCTTTACTTGTTCATTTTGGATCTGGGTTCTTGTACTGGGTTCCTTCACCGGCGGGGGCGTGGCTTAGCAGAGATGCATTAATCCCATTGCTCACACACCCACTGGCCGGGAAACCAGTCGCTTACCCACAATGCCCCTCTTCTCGGCGATGAACGAGGAGCGCGCGCCGATGTCCTGATTTTCGGGTCTGATCAGCTGGCGCGAGCAGGTGCTGCTGATCAGCTGGCGTGAGCAGGTGCTGCTGATCAGCTGGCGTGAGCAGGTGCTGCTGATCAGCTGGCGTGAGCAGGTGCTGCTGATCAGCTGGCGTGAGCAGGTGCTGCTGATCAGCTGGCGTGAGCAGGTGCTGCTGATCAGCTGGCGAGAGCAGGTGCTGCTGATCAGCTGGCGTGAGCAGGTGCTGCTGATCAGCTGGCGTGAGCAGGTGCTGCTGATCAGCTGGCGTGAGCAGGTGCTGCTGATCAGCTGGCGTGAGCAGGTGCTGCTGATCAGCGTTGCCCGCTGTGCGGCCGCTGCAGCGCTGAGCGAGCGCTCCTCATGCTAACGCAGGGTCTCCATCTGTTCGCCGTGAACGAGAACACCTTCACGTGCTATCCTCTATGTGCTTTATCTGCCTTTAATGTGCTATCCTCTATGTGCCTTATCTGCCTTTAATGTGCTGTCCTCTGTGTGCCTTATCTGCCTTTAATGTGCTGTCCTCTATGTGCTTTATCTGCCTTTAATGTGCTGTTGTCACATAATAGTGGGTCCCCAGCTATTAGCATCTTTAGCATGACCAGACTGGCCTTTGAGTTTGAGGTTTCATTGAGAAGTTATGATAAAATTACTCCCTTCTGAGGTGAATTTTTTGAGTCGTGGATGTTGTTGCTCCGAACGCTGATCGCGGCACGTCTTCCGGCTCTTCTCCTCTGTCTCCATAGTAACCGAGATGCTGGTCAACGTGCTGAGCATCTGCTCCAACGACGAGCTGACGACCGAGGAAGAGATGGATGGTAAGAGCGCCGTCGGCCGCCGCGCTCCGGCCTTAAAGGGCCGGCGTCCCACTTTCACCCAACACGGCGAAAGCCTTTAATCTGCCGTAAAGATAGAGTTCTCAGAGTTCACAATCAGCTGAGAATCCTACAGTACGATACAATCAACTGTACAGTATCTCAGGGCACAGGGAAATATTGGAGCGCCTCCCAAAATGGGGGGAATTTATGAATTTTTGGCTGCTTATCTTGAAACTGCAATTATGGTGAAAACTTTGGAAGGAGAATTGGCAAAATGCAGCTCAGTCTCATCAAACTACGTTGGCATTTATATGCAGCATTGTTGTATTTTTCTTCAAGGGTTACACTCGGGCAGTTCTGTTTAAATTATGCAGAAGTCGACCTTCATGATTATTTTCAGTCACTCAATGGGGGAGGGTGGGGTCTGAGGGGGGTTCCACAGTACACTAAACCCGAGTGCTAGAGCTGACCAATCAGAAACAAGCTCCACAGGTGTAATTACTTTGGGGGGGAATCACCTGGTTTCACGACCCTGATGATGCTTTCCTAACTGGGAATCGCGGACAACATGGCGGCCGCTAGGTCACATGGTGTCGCTCAAACTCTCCATCTATGCCGCCGATGTCCTTATTGCCCTGCTCTAATGGCACCTGTTTGGGCCTCTGTGCATTTGGGATGAGCTAACACGGTCCCATCAGGCATGCGATTTGGTTAGACGTGGGTCTGTCGTTCTGTTTTTATAAGAGGGGTGGAAACGGCACCCTCTAGTGGCCGGTTGGTCACAGTGCATCAAGCTGTTTCGACCATGGCAGCGCAGCACTAATTAGTACACTGGGATGGCACTGAAACTGGGTCCCGGGCTTCTGTTCGCTTCAGCCCAGAAACGCCGTCGTTCCGAGGACATCTGTAGCGGCCGTGATCAAAGCCTTTAGCGATCGCCTAGGCAACGGCCCTTTCCTTCGCAACCCGACACACAATTACGCCGAAAATCCTTTTTATTTCCGCCGGTTCGGTTCCGCTCCGTTTCTCTAACGTTTTCCCCTCTGTGCGAAACGTGCTTCCATCTTAGAGACCGACCGTTCTCAGAGGACTTCTTCAAACAGGCCTGCGTCAAATACGTACCACTGATGCTTTAACTCCTTAAGTGCTGGGAACATATAAAAGCATCCCCGTAGATTCCTGAGGATCTTCGATGAAACTGGATGTTGCGTTTACAATGTGTCATTTATCAGCAGGAATTTTAGCGGCTTCTAAAGGGGTTAAGGTCATTAAAATATAAAATTTTATTTGACCCGGATATGCTTTTATACGCTTCTGTTCCTGCCCTTCGAACAAGTAGCTGTTTTCAAATTTTTCTTTAAAAAAAAAAAAAAAAAAATTTAAATTAGAAACATGCAACCAGTATCAGAGGCACACTCCACTAAAGAGTAACTGTGCAGTAAACCCAAGAGTTTTCCCTGAAGTTTTTAGTTTTTTCTTCAGTACTGAAAAGGCCAGATGAGGCTACAGCAGCACTCCAGAACGCCTCATTTTGTACTGATGCCGCTGAGCGTTTCCATGGTAGCGGCGCCGTCCCAAACACCTCATTACTGTACGTTTCCCACATCTCATTTTTCACTCCTCTGGTTCCGGTCGGCTGAGCACCCTTTTCCCCGGGTAATGAGGTGACGTTCTCGCAACGTTCCGTTTCACGTTGCGGCAACGTTTCCTGTCCCCATGGTAACGGCACCCGCCAGCCTGGGGCTGCTCCTCTCCCCTGAGGTCTTGATTTAAATTTTTAATTTCTTTTTTTTCCATTCTTGTGCATGTCATGTCTAATTTTCTTTGTTTTTCTGTTTTTTTACAGTTTTGTTTGTCTTTTCATCTTTTCTACTTCCTTTCCTCCCTTACTTCCTCTCTTTCTCTTCCGCCATCTGATCTGTCTGTTTTTCCCCTCTCTCTCTCTCTCTCTGTCTCTCTCCTGGGGGTGCTGTTGAGAAGAACAGCTTATTTGTGGCCCTAAGAAAGGTACAGACGTCAGCGAGCCGGACGAGTGCGGTCGCGCTCTTACAGCCTGTTAGCGAGCGGCCTCTCTCTTCCGGAGAGACTTCCAAAAGAGCAAACAAGAAAAAACAAAAAAAAGTTTGACAAAAAGTGCCGACCGTACACGTTCGCCAACAGAAAGTAGTCAGATGGGACTTGTCTCAGGTAGAGCCTACACATAAACCTACAGCACAACGTTAAGCACCAGAGTAAGCGCAGGAGGGAGTTATACTGAGGATTTAGTGCTTTGGGCTGCAGGTGGATTTGAGGCTGTGCTGTTAAATGTAGCACCGTTATGGTTATACAGACCTGAAATAAATACTGAGAGTGCAGGGCTTCTTGAGCGCTGCTGCAGTTTGTACAGGTGAGTTCTGAGTGTGCAGCTCCCACCTGGGTGATGCAGAATAGCCGGAACTTTCTGGAACGCTCACCACCAAACCATCAGCCCAGATAGAGAAGTTTGGGGGTGGGGTTATTGAGAAAGGAGCTATGCAGTATTATAGAATTGAAAAATAATAATAATATGCATATCGCATCGATGTGGGCAGTTTGTAACGCATGTGTAGACAGTGCTAGTGCTGCCTTGTCACAAGTAAAGCTGCTGAACCTGAGCATTAGAAGGGTTCTTATTAATAATATAAATGTGTGGTTTGTGCATGTTTGCGTTATGATCAGTGTGTAAAAGGCTGGTGTGCACTGCCTGACGTTTCTCTAACCAGTACTAACGCAGGCCAGGTAAGGCCAGTGATCACACAGCTAAGACTGAAGCGTAGAATCTCAGGTTTGCAATATGGTTTTATTCCCAGTGCAATATGGTTTTAGTCCCAGTGCAGTATGGTTTTGGTCCCAGTGCAGTATTGTTTTGGTCCCGGTGCAGTATTGTTTTGGTCCCAGTGCCGTATGGTTTTTGTCATAGTGCAGTATGATTATAGTCCCAGTGCAGTATTGTTTTGGTCCCAGTGCAGTATGGTATTATGGGAGTAACCAAGTCAAGTCATCTTTCATTTATATGCCTTTAAACACAGGAGTTGCCAAGTCTTCCAGTCCCACACTCTTTGAGTTGCAGGTGCTGACATCACAGGATTACCCCGCCCAATACTATTGCTGGCTATGTGGCGCCCTTTCAGTGTTGTTCATTTCCATCGACCGCCTCTTTCATCACCTTCAGACGTGGAGCTGAGCTCATTGCTGGTCGTGCGTTTTTGCAGTGTTAAGGTCACTGAGCAGCAGTTCACTTCCTCCACACATGGACCATTCTCTCTCACCAGAACTCACTCACTGGTCATTAACACAATAATCTTCAGTCACTTTGGCCTTTTCTCAAAGAGAGCTGAATATCATTAAAGCCTTTTTCTGGAACTGATTGTTCTTTCGAAAGAGTCTCAAGTTCGTAACAGTCAACATAAGATACTCATTATTAGATTAATCACCTTCGATCTACGCTGAAGCTCTCGTCAGTTCTTCTGAGTTCACTTGTGCATCCATTGCGAAGCTCTTGCAGGAATACTGTCTTTCCTGCCTGACCACACTGTCCCCTGCTGTTAGCTACAAGAATTACAGCTTCCAACACGGGTAAAGGACTGATGGAGAGGTGCAGGCTTCTGACTCTGTAACTATTCTCACACACGTACGCATAGCTTATGTTATGCTGACTGTGTCAAGCGTGGAGCAGGTTAAAGTTCAGGCTGTTTCTCCTCAAGTTCTACTGCTCTGTCAGTTGGCTGTATGCACTGCCCTGAACGGCCTCCAATTAAACTGCAATTTATGCCACAGCCACACCGTGACTTTTTGATTCCTTCTGATACTGGTTTTTTTTGCTTAACTCACCTTTTTTCGATGCCAAAATTTTAGTGCTTCCCCTTGATTGTAGGGCTCTTATGAGGAATGGCTACAGCCTGTAACACAGCAGCAAGTGACTCCAGTACACCAAAAATTAACAAAATGGCCACCAGGGCTAGCCTATCTAGTGTAGGATTACAGTCTGTGGTGGCCGGGTCCAGCTCAGCTCAGCAGAGCGTGTGTGTGGCTAACAGATGCTACGGGTTTTGCCTGCGCACTTGTCCTCATCTCGTCAGGAAAACACACGGCCTTTATGGTCCTCTACCGTGGCCATGTTTGGATCTTCAGCTAGCTCCTGCTGCTATTGCCGTGCTGCGCTGCTTGGATTTGCATCCAGCAAAGTCCTGACAGCTTTAGCCCGGGGGTGCTCGAATCTGGCCCCCGGGGGCCAGTAGTGCTGCTGCCTTTCATTCCTCCCCTCTAATCAGGGACTGAACCTGATGCTCCAGGTGGGTGTGACCTCTGGCCAATCAGTGACAGGATTGGATGGGTCTGTCAGGCAGAACAGAGAACTAGCAGGTCTGCTGGTCCCATGGGCCAGATTTGAGTACCCCTGGTTTAGCCTGTGAGGGAATGCCCAAGACCTTTAGGACTTGGGAAGGCTTACGGCTGCTGGCTGGAGCAGGGGGGTTCTGTTAATGCACTGGTGCCAGATGTGCTTACCGCCACCTACTGTACCACTAGTGTACTGCAGTCCCACTCACCTGCCTTTTCACCTGACCTGTGTCTGTGTGTGTGTGTGTGTGTGTGTGTGTGCGTGTGTGTGTCTGTGTGTGTGTGTGTGTGTGTGTGTGTGTGTGTGTGTGTGTGTGTGTGTCTGTGTCTGTGTGTGTGTGTGTGTGTGTGTGTGTGTGTGTGTGTGTGTGTGTGTGTGTCTGTGTGTGTGTGTGTGTGTGTGTGTGTGTGTGTGTGTGTGTCTGTGTGTGTGTGTGTGTGTGTGTGTGTGTGTGTGTGTGCTGTGTGTGTGTGTGTGTGCGTGTGTCTGTGTGTGTGTGTGTGTGTGTGTGTGTGTGTGCGTGTGTGTGTGTGTGTGTGTGTGTGTGTCTGTGTGTGTGTGTGTGTGTGCGTGTGTCTGTGTGTGTGTGTGTGTGCGTGTGTCTGTGTGCGTGCGTGTGTGTGTGTGTGTGTGTGTGTGTGTCTGTGTGTGTGTGTGTGTGTGTCCGTGTGTGTGTGTGTGTGTTTGCAGGAGCTACAGCGTCCGCCCGTAAGGAGGTTATCCGCAACAAGATCCGCGCCATTGGCAAGATGGCCAGAGTCTTCTCCGTCCTCAGGTAAGGGGCGGGACTGGCACCTTACCCCCGTCCCGTTCACCAGCGAAGCCGTTTCTCCCAAAAGCACAAACAAGCAAGCAGTGATTGACAGGTGGTGATTGACGAGCAGTGATTGACAGGTGGTGATTGACGAGCGATGATTGACAGGTGGTGTCTGACAAGTGGTGATTGACAGGTGGTGATTGACGAGCGATGATTGACAGGTGGTGTCTGACGAGTGGTGACTGACGAGTGGTAATTGACGGGTAATGACTGGCGAGCGATGATTGACGGGTAATGACTGGCGAGCGATGATTGACGGGTAATGACTGGCAAGCGATGATTGACAGGTGGTGTCTGACGGGTAATGACTGGCGAGTGGTGTCTGACGAGCGGTGATTGACGGGTAATGACTGGCGAGCGGTAATTGACGAGCGGTGATTGACAGGTAATGACTGGCGAGCGGTGATTGACAGGTAATGACTGGCGAGCAGTGATTGATAGGTAATGACTGGCGAGTGGTGATTGACAGGTAATGACTGACGAGTGGTGATTGACAGGTAATGACTGACGAGTGGTGATTGACAGGTGGTGTCTGACGAGTGGTGATTGACGAGCGGTGATTGACGGGTAATGACTGACGAGCGGTGATTGACAGGTAATGACTGACGAGTGGTGATTGACAGGTAATGACTGACGAGTGGTGATTGACAGGTGGTGTCTGACGAGTGATTGACGGCGGTGATTGACGGTGTATGTACAGGCGGTGATTGACAGGTAATGACTGACGAGTGGTGATTGACAGGTAATGACTGGCGAGCGGTGATTGACGGGTAATGACTGGCGAGCGGTGATTGACGGGTAATGACTGGCGAGCGGTGATTGACGGGTAATGACTGACGAGCGGTGATTGACGGGCGGAGTTTTTGTTCCCAGGGAGGAGAGCGAGAGTGTGCTGACACTAAAAGGGCTGACCCCCACCGGCATGCTGCCCAGCGGGGTTCTGTCCGGCGGGAAGGAGAAGCTGCAGAACGGTAAGAGCCCCGCCCACACGCCCCCTTCTGGCCAAACCCCGGCACTGACGCGGACTCACACATGCACATACACATACAGGCGTAGGATACCCAGCACTGACTGGCACATGCACATACACATACAGGCGTAGGATACCCAGCACTGACTGGCACATGCACATACACATACAGGCGTAGGATACCCAGCACTGACACTGACTGGCACATGCACGTACACATACAGGCGTAGGATACCCAGCACTGACACGGACTGGCACATGCACATACACATACAGACGTAGGTTATACACCAGGTGGTTAGCTGTACATTTACTTTTGTCTACAATACTATTTGCTTGTTCAGCTGACTTACTGATTATAGCTTATTGATCGACTTATTGATTGTCAATGAGGCTTCTGTGCCTTCTTCACACTTGTATTCCTGAGACTAGCACTGATTTTCTCCACTCTTGTTAGTGTGCTGAGAGTCTGCTAAGTGACTGTAGTTTAATGTGATGTGCAGTATGTTTCTCTTCTCTGATTATCTAAACGAATAAGTAATTAATTAAATAAACCTCTGACTGTATCTATGGCTCAGAGGAAGCCAATGAGTGCATTTCCATAGAAACTAAACTGTAATGCCCGTTAACAGCGTTAGGCTGTGTTGTGTGTGCTGAGGCAGAGGTTATCTGTGTAATGGAGTGAGAGAGAATCCTGCCTGTTATAAGGACCTGTTTTCAGACCTGTGGGGCTGTTGATCTGTGTATCTATTCCTCTGTACTCTCTCTCTCTCTCTCTCTCTCTCTTTGTATCTCTACTTCTCCTTCTTTATCTCTCTATGCCTCTGTCTCTCTCTCTCTCTTTGTATCTCTATCTCTTTCTCTTTTTATGCCTCCATCTCTTTCTCTCGCTCTCTCTTTGTATCTCTCCATCTTTTTATCTTTTTATGCCTCTATCTCTTTCTCTCTCTCTCTCCGTCTCTGTATCTCTCCTTCTCTTTCTCTTTGTCTTCGTCTTTCTCTCTTTGTCTCTGTATCTCTCCTTCTCTTTCTTTTTGTCTCAGTCTCTCTTTCTTTCTCTCTTTCCATCACATTCTCTCTCTCTCTCTCTCTCTGTCTCTCCACCTGCGATGTACTGGTCGTCTCAAACACCTGTGTGTGTGTGCCTCTCTCTTTCTCTTCCTCTCTAGAAACCGCAGGTATAATCTTTTGCGCAAGTATTCCATCAGAAGTATATTGTGTGAGAGGAAAAAGTAGACTTCACCTACCCCTGCCCAATTCCCCAAACTCACTACGAGTTCACATTCTATCTCCTTTTATCACAGAAAATAGTTTTTATCTGATATTAAAAAAATAAAAAAAAATAAAAAAACCAGGCCAAAAGTTTTTGATATTTACTCTAATCTCTCTCCAGAGAATCAGTTATTTTTGTCGACCGAACGCCAAAAGTGAATATTTGAGAAGTGCGGTGCTTGTTAGTGGTGGGGGGAGCACAGCCAATCGGACGGTCTGAAATGCACTCCTAGTCCTAGCTGTGTAAGAAAGGGGATAACTGATGCCTCGCTTGCCATCCGCAGCCGAGCAGAAATCAGAACAGCGTCATGCTTCTCCTCTCCTGTCTGGGGGTTCCTACATCCATAGGGCAGCAGTGTAGCATAGTGGGTAGGACACTGCCGTTGTACCTGTATTGCTTCAGTATACATCCAGCTGTATAAAACTAATGCAATGTAAATGTAAAAAAAAAGTTGTGAAAGTCGCTCTGGATAAGAGCGTCTGCTAAGCGCTTGTAATGTAATGTACTGAACACCAGCGGAGGAAGCATCCTTAGAAATCATCCTGTTTGGCTGAGTGAACTACTCCCCCCCAAAACAACTGCAGTACCTCCCGCATCCACTAGACGGTGCACATGGATTAAAACCAGAGTAATTGGAGGAAGGCGCTGTGTGTCTCTCAGTAGCCGAGTCCCTGGGGCTGTGGAGCGGCGTCCAGCCGTACGCACGCAGGCGTGTTTCAGGCCTGTCGGAAGCCGCGTGACGCTGTTGAGATTCCTGTCGCCGCGCGGGTCGAACCACCGCGACGCCCCCGCCTCTCTGCCAGAGCAGAGGAGCGCGCTTCTGTCCCAGTGTCGCGCCCCCCCCCCCCCCCCGCCCATCCGCCAGTGCCCCAGCTGCTTTTGGGTTTTAACTCGTGCGTGTGTGTTTGTGTTTGTGTCGCCGTGGTTGTACGCGTTCGTGTTCTTGTGTTTTTTTACACGCATTTGTACATACGTATGAGTGTGTGTCCGTATACATCTGTGCGTGTGTGTGTGTAGGTGTGTGTAGGTGTGTGTGTGTGTGTGTGTGTGTGTAGGTATGTAGGTAGGTGTGTGTGTGGGTAGGTTTAGGTGTGTTAGAGAGTGTGTGCGTGTGTGTAGGTGTGTGTGTTGGTGTTTTTAGTCATTATGTCCAAAGGGTATTTGTCTCCTTTGCGAGAACTGTTACGCAGGGTTTTTCTGTGTTCTGTGTGTGTGTGAACTGTGCAGTGAATACATTCTCACTTCTCTAACACTGCATGTTGGATTAATCCCAAATTATTGCCAAAAAATACTGGTAATGTCATCACGGTAAGTCTACAACAGGCTGTTCTCTCCTCGATTCATCAAGTTTCATCTCCAAGGTAAATAAATCAATGTTGTTTGTGTGTAAATAAATATTTCTATTTAGGCGAACGAGGGTAACTTGTGTTTTAATTATTTTCTCGTATGGAAGGCAAGCTTACTCAGATAACACATTCGCTGTCCATCGTGGTGCTTTCCCCCCAAACCCCTTCCCCCCTACTCGGTCCTCACAGTGGACCTCAACGCTTTCTCCCTGTGCAGGGTAGTCTTCTTTCCTCACTGTGTAATTATGTGCTGTGCGTGGACCATTCATGTGATTATTGCGCTCTTTACTGCTCTGAATATCTCTGTCCTACCAAGGTTTTTATTATTTAATGTTATTTAGTTTTTTTTTAGTTTTTCGTTCCTGAACCCGCATTCCTGCCCCCGTGTTATTTTGTTGTAGGTCATCATTGGTTCTGAGCTCTATTTTGTTTTTCGTGAAAAGGCCCTTCTTGCTGTCTGTTTATTTGTATCTCTGAAAAAACTAAACACACCATACCGTTCTGATATTGTTTAGCTCATCAGTGCAATGTGCAAATTCATGCTTAATGAAAGTGTGTTGGTTAGCCGGTCCCAGTATGTATTAAGTTGATATCCCTAAAAGGGATTTCTTACTAAAACAATTTTTTGGTGGATGCCACCCAACTCTATCCTTGTTTTCAAGTTTTTTGAAGAAATGTGATTTTCCTAGGTGTCTTTCAGACAGTCAAATTTTAGCCAAGAAAGCATTGGCACTAACCAAAATGTTTTTAATTCACTGAAGAGGTGGATGACCAAGGGGACTCAAGGTGATGTCATTAGGTGTTCCTCAGGGCACCCTCCTAGGGCCCTTTTGTTTTCGTTTTTTTCTGTTTGTTTTTTGCTTGTTTATTTTTTTGCTTATTAATCCACTTTTTGCTTATTAATCTGCCTGTCCTTCCCTTGTCAGTGTAGACAGACGTTGCTTTTTAAAACATTAAGTCCTCACTAAGCTCTTCTGCTGGTTGACGTTGTTGTCGGAGTTTGAAATTCTGTGCTCTCTCTTCTCATTCGTTTGCCACCCCTCTTCTTCTCTTCAGCTACTGTTGAGGCAGTTGAGGCTGATGAAGGTAAATTGGCCAGTCAGGCCCTTTCTGTTGCCCCCAGCAACGAGGGTGGCGCTGGGTTCACTTTCTCTTGCCGTAGCTTGTACAGAGTGTGTGGTTGTCAGGCTAAGGAACTGTGGCGTAGTTTTAACCACAAATATTTTTTTTTTTAAAAAGCAAAGCCGTGTTTGCTTTAAAGGGGAACAGTTGCTATGGCTGAGGCAAGATGTTTGTTTTAAAGACAAGGTAGTGTATGGGGTTTATGGGTCTCTTGCAAGGAGGACCAGAAATGTGGGCAACGCCTGTAGAAAGGAGTTGCTCTAATTGTCCCGACAGTTCCTAAAACTGGTGACTTCTGGGAAGAAACAAGAATTTTCCAAGCGAAATCTGGAAACTTTATCGACAGCCCCCTAATTTCAGGAAATGTTCCCTCAGTAGGAAACCAGGGATGAGATTCATGCAATTGTTCCCCTTTAAAACAATGAGGATTCAGTCAATGCTGTTGTGTTGTTTTTGCGGATTCACCCAGATGCAGTCCTCAGCCGAGCCCCAACATCAGGGACACGACTTCCTCAGGGAGGAGTCCAAAACAGGACAATGAGACACTGGTTTCCTCCAAAAAGAAAAAAAAAAAAAGTTAAAAATAAAATGAAAACGATTCTAAAAATATATGACGCAAGAACAACATCAACTGCCGAATAAATAGCAGTTGGTCGCTGCTATTTACGTTGCAATTGTTAGCTGAGTCCTCCCGGCCGACTCTTGAGTAGATGGTGTGCATCTGTGTTGACTTTGCTTTCTCCCTGTGTGTCCCGTACCTCCCCTTTGGCCTCTGTCGTGTGTGTGTGTGTGTGTGTGTGTGTGTGAGCCGCTCACACCCCGTGTCTGACCTGAGCAAAGCAGCAACACACTCCGTTACCGTCCCAAAGTTAGCGTTCCCGCTCCACCGCCGTTAGCCCCCCAAACGGCGTTCCCGTGTTCCTACAGAAAAAAGCTCCGCAGGCTTCCGGAAAGTTCCCAGAAAACTTTGTTGGGTGGGGGGGAATGATTAAGGTCCCTGCTGACGTCATTTGAAAGTTGGGGGGAGAGTGGATAAGTCAATATGACAACTCATGTCATTTGACAACACAAATATGTAAAAAAAAAAAAAAAAAAAATGTAATTTAATAAATAAAATTTTATTAAAAAAAAAAAACTTTGTGAAAAGGCGGAAATTAAAAGATTAATTTCCATGTAGACTTGGGGAGGGGGGGCGGGGGGGGAAGACTACTAATTAGGTTTGATCTGGGGCTCCAGTTTAGACTCACCATTTGTTAATTAAAATTAAATACATACATTTAAAAGCATATGTACATAGACCGAGACACCTCTGGAGTTTAATGGATGTACAGTGTGCTGCATGTATGAGCAGGTTTAACAGGAGGTTAGTGCCCCGTGCTCTGTTACCCCTCCCCCCCCCCGTGCTCTCTGTTACCCCGTAGACCCCCGTGGGTGTGGTAGATTCCCTGTGCTGCAGTAGTGCTGTATCCATGTGTACACCCTCCACCACCGTGTGAACCTTCTCTGTGTTCCTGTTTCTATCTCTCCTGTATAAAAATGTGTGATCCTGTTTTCAATGGTCGTATAATTGTGATATGGTATTTACAGCTGTCCAGAAAAATATGTGTATTATTATTTTATTTTATTTTTTAATAATATTAATATTATTATTGTTGTCGTTATTGTTACTGTCGTTTTTGTTAAAATTGGACATATTTGATGCTTTTTAGGTTGGAGATCCTAATTCAGATTTGGGTATAAAAATAGTATTCGTAAGATTTGCTTATGCAGATATATACTTATCTGTTTAACCCCCCCCACACCAGTTTACCCATAATTCACAGCTGTAATTCAGTATCATTTCCCCTTGGCTGTAGAGTGGAGCTTTTTGCCATTGAAAATTAGTCAAATTTGAGTGAAATGAGTCACTCTTTCAAGTGAAATGAGTTACTTGTTTGAGTGAAATGAGTCACTCTTTCAAGTGAAATGAGTTACTTGTTTGAGTGAAATGAGTCACTCATTTGAGTGAAATGAGTAACTCGTTTGAGTGAAATGAGTAACTTGTCTGAGTGAAATGAGTTACTCGTTTGAGTGAAATGAGTTACTCATTTGATGAAATGAGTAACTCCTTTGAGTGAAATGGGTAACTTGTTTAAGTGAAATGAGTAACTCACTGGTTGGTGCAGTGGGTGAGGTATAATGAGGAGAGCGGTAGCCCCCCTCACCTGTTCTTTAAACAGTCTCTCTTCTACACACACCCCTGCCAGCCCCCCTCCCCCTTTTTTAAAAGGGTGTCATTCCAAAATACATCCTCCCTTATCCGACATTTGTTCCCTCTGTTGATTTGGTGAAAGGGGGGGTTAGGTTAGCTCATTGGACAGATTGTTCGTTTAAAAGGAAAAGCCTGCCTTCATATAAAAAAAGGCTTTTTGTTAGGTTTTTGTCAGTGTGTGTGTGGATGTTACGACCCAAACCTTCGTCAGGATGAAGGCTTGGACCAAAACACCCGCAGGCGCCAAAAATCGAATAAAAAGCCTTTTGTTTGAGTCGTATGAGTGTGGACTTTTCTCTTCTGCTGATTGTCTGCCAGTGTGCACACAAACAAACAGCACACAGAGAATCTGCTGTGTTTGTTTATGATGCATCATTAGTTTAGACAAAGCAGGCCCTAACTGTGGGTGGAGAAGAGGACTCATTATCTGAGTCTGTTACCATAAGCAGCAGTTATGCGTGTCAGAATTCTCCCACCATAATTACTGCCTAGAGATTAATGTACATATTTAACCTTATTTATTTATTAATTTATTTGCTTTTTTGTTTTTTCGGATGGGAAAAAAAATCCCCAAAGCTTTTCAGCAAATAAAATCAGCTCAGTATTCGCTTCCCTTCCCCCCCCCTCCACCCACACCCTCACCCCTCAGTTTAACATACTCTTTTTCATCTTTTCATCTCTCTCTTCTCTCTCTCCCCGCCCCCCCCCCTCCCCCCCCCCCCCCCCCCCCCCCAGCCATCAAAGGTTTCTCCCCCCAGCACAAGATCGCCAGCTTCGAGGAGGCGAAGGGGCTGGACCGGA
This sequence comes from Anguilla rostrata, assembly GCF_018555375.3. Taxonomy (NCBI): domain Eukaryota; kingdom Metazoa; phylum Chordata; class Actinopteri; order Anguilliformes; family Anguillidae; genus Anguilla; species Anguilla rostrata. The sequence goes on along the minus strand of NC_057937.1, from coordinate 61,782,315 downwards.
TCAACGAGCGCATGCCCCCGCGCCGGGACGCCTCCCCCACGGACGCCTCCCTCAACTCGCTGAACCGCGCCCTCTCCACCGAGGCCAACGGCACCGACTGCAAGGGGGGCGGGACCAGCGGCGCCAACATCCAGTGAGCGGACAGCCGGGCTGTCACTCAGGCTGCGGCCCAGTGGCGTGCAGCCTTCCCCACCGGCTGGGCGGGACCGTCCCCCGGCTCCTCCTCCTCCTCCTCCTCCTGCTCCTCCTCGCTGCGGATTTCTGAGTGGGGGGGGAGGGCTCTGGTTTTGCACGACTGAGGGACTGGGAGGGGCGGAGAGAAAGAGAGAGTGAGAGAGAGAGAGAGAGAGAGAGGCTGAGAGGGTGAGAGAAAGAGTGTGAGCGAGGGAAAGAAGCGACACGGAGAAAGATGTTTAAAAAGCTTCTGAGTCGGCGGGGGTGGCCCTCCTTTCATTTTTTTTTTGGATATGCCTTTAAAAATAAAATAATTGCTTGTAGACACATGAAAACGTCATCGCCGGTATACTCTTTGTGTGGGCAGGGTCGTGTATGTTTGCTACAGTGAGGAACGAGCTGTGATGGGCTTGCTCTTCCTTTTTATTTTTATTTTTATGTTTTTGGAATGGCTCATCCTTTACTGGACGTGGGAAATTTCTTTACCTTCTAACCAACTCTTAACGTTTACATAAATTCAGCACTAAAAATGGACAGTACGTACGAAATGTTTTTAAAAATATAAAGGTGTACAAACTAAATAAGGACTATTTATTGAAGACTTTTTTCTTGTTTTTTCTTTTTTTTTTTCGCTATTCTTATATACCAATAGCTCTGAAATAAAAATTAGTCTTAAAAGAATGTTGCAAAATTGTTGAAAATGCCAAAAAGGAAAGGTTTTGCGGTTCTGTGCAGGTTACTCTTACCTCAGGTCTATGTAGTGTGTGGTTTTGGCCCTTTTCTCTATAAAATGGTTGACTTGGCAATGAATACCTTTTGTTTCTGGGAATTTGATAACTGGAATTTACATTTTAATTATCATTTGCTGATACTTTGTTTTTTGTTTTTCTAGAAAGGTATAATTACAGGTTGCGGCTTGCTATAAATCTGCTTTAATGATTGGTACCTTTCTTTACTTATGTTTTAAGTATAGTGAACAAAATCTTAAGTACTATATAAAGTTCAGTGGGAAGAAGTCTATATTCTGTATAAAAAAAAATTTAAACGACTTGAAGAAATCTGCCTATGCATGTTTTATAAAAAGTAATTAAGATAAATACTTATATCAACAAATTAAATTAACTTGGCTGCCAAGAAATATTTGGGGACTGTAGTGTGCTTAGCAGATATTTACTGGAATTGTAAGCCGACATTCTTTATAGTTACTCTATCAAACTACTTTTTGCCTTTTGCTTTTTTTTGTAATTAACGCATCAAACTATTTAAGACAGAAGAGGACTCGTGCTCTTATTTTTAATAAGCTTTGAAGTGCACGCGTAGTGTACATAGATTTAGCATGGTTAGCGATTCTCGTGAGATACGTCTGTGATTACGCGTGGAAATCCAAGTGCATGGATAGCTGTTGTTGTCATATAATGGTTTAGTCATTTCTGATTCTGTCTTGTAACGTGCCACAGAGTGTCATTTTATTATAATGATTATTATTATTATTGCTATTATTGTTATGTTTATTAATATTATTATAATTATTATTATTATTATTTGGATCTCTTTGCTTTGTATATCGTTGGCAGGATTGATACTGCTCCATACTTTAAGAGGAAATTTGGTCCTGTGGTCTTTTTTTAAAGAACTGTTTTAAGTGCCCAAGTAATTCACTGCGACATATAAAGCCTTGCTTTTGTAATTTGACTTCAAAACTGTTGGCAGACAAAGCATGCACTTGCAAACAAAAAAAAAAGAAAGTATTTTATATATTACTGTTCAATAAAATGTGCATGAAACCCAGCGGAATCAAACCATGTGTGTTTTGTGCACAGTGGCACGGACAGCCCACCCAGCTAGTTCAAAGTCTGTGATTGGAGGAAAATATGTCAAGATGACAAACAAATAAATAATAAACAAATAATAAATATGTTTCACCCACAGGAGTTCCTATCTGTTTCTATGAGTTTCTCTTGTTTTCTGGTTTTTGATAAAAGCATTCCTATTATATATATATATATACAGCACTACAATGAATGTGTTTTTACATCGTGTTCATGATTTTGGTCCGCGCTGTTTTACTACTACATTCAGTCTACATTCAAAGGGATATTTCACGTGCTCAGCTTTTAAAAAAAAAACATGGCTTAATTTCTGGTTTCTTTGCAGCGTTTTCCATTGCAAATAAACACAATCAATGTTTTCAAATGTGCAGCCCCTGGAAAAGTGTTGCTGTAGCAGGTTAATTAATAATAATAATTAATTAATTAAAAAATTTTGGAGTTAATTTAACTGTAGTTTCACGCTTCAGCACGCAAACTCATGAACGCCCTGATGCCAGCCATTGTGTTATAACTCATTTAATTACTTCATCTTCTCACCCTTATGCACATTTATTGCATGTTAATTACAATGTAATTACACACACGTTTCACCCGCTCGATACGTGTCGCCAAAGCAGTTTAAGCAAATTATCGACCAGGTTTTTTTTTGTTAGTTTGAATCGTACTCTGTGTCATTGGCCCAAGGATAAACGAAATACACCCCATTAAGGCCCAAGAAATTCATTTTTGTCCTCTGTAGGGGACATGAGTCTCTGGTCTTAATCTTAAGAACCATGTATTCTACTGAGCTGAAACCTGGACTACAAGGGACATTCAGCAAAAATAAAATTATATTTTTGAAAATATTTTCACTGCAGCAGGTTTTTTCCATTCAAGACGCTTATGTCGTATTATGTCACAGGATAATTTTTTTTTTCTTTTTTTTGCTGAGTCCGAGGCAGATTCGTTGTACTTTGAGGGGAAAAAGAAACCCCTAATTACCAATGAGCGATGAAGACTTTCCCAAACAGGCTTGCAGTCGACGCTCGGGTCAACAGCAGGAAGAGCTGGGCCGCTCTGTTCGCATTTAGAACCCAGCGAGGGAGGGAGGGATCTTTCCGGAAGGTGAGCTTTTTCTTCTCTTTCTTTAGGGGCTATTGTGTGCTGCACAATACACAGGATGTCACTGCCCGGGCAGTTCGGTCAGCGGCGAAACAAACACAGCGTGGAGAACTCGGCGGGGGTGGGGGGGGGGGGGGGGTCCTCCTGTGGGGTGGAGCTCCGCTGCAGAAACAATCCCAGCATTCCTTGGGTTTCAGGCCATTTGAGAATAAATGAGAGCAAATGAGAATAAAACAGAATCCAGATTAAAACCAAGGCAAAAAAAAAAGATGTGTAGTGAACTGAATTTCTGATACCTTGCTGCCCACCTCTCTGCCGCCTCAGGGGTGTAAGTGGTGTGATTGAGAAGGTGGACTGTTCTCAGGTGTTCTTTTCACCTCTTACCTGTGTATTCTGCACCTGGATACATCCTGTCATCACGATGTCATTAAAGTCCAGGTGCAGCAGCGCTGTTTTTCGGCTACAGGCCACCTCCTGGTCACTCGGTAAGTTCTCCTCTTAACATGGGGGGGGGGAGGGGTGTCTGGGAGTCAAGAGTCCAGCCCCTGATGACCCAGCCACCCACACAGCCCTGGGAAGCTGAAGCACGGGCTTCTCCACTGGAGGGAGGGGATAACCACACGGTCAGTTCTACCGGTCGCTGAGCCTAGTGTTCGTCCCATTCCTGCCGATGTCTCGCGTACGCTCAGTTAGGACTGCGATTTGTCGTTTGTCTTCCTTCGTGCTTGTGCTTATGGTGTGTGTATGGGCGGAATGGCTGATGTTTGGCTCCTGTTTTGTAACGCTGGATGTGCCAACCGGTGCATGAACTCTGTCCTGGGCACTGCGTGGTATAGTGGTTTGGGAACTGGGCTAATAACTGTAAGGTTGCAGGTTTGATTCCCAGGTATAACACCGCTGCTGTGCCCTTGAGTGTAAGGTACTGAACCCAAATTGCAAAAAGAAGATGTGCAAGTAGCTCTGGATAAGAGCGTTTGCTAGATACCTGTAAAGTAAGATCAAGAAATTAAATTCAGAACTGTTGATACAAAACTGGTGTGATGTTGTCGTGGGTATTTCCATTGATCTGTCTGGCTCTCTTGGGCAGGGCCCTCCTTGAAGAAGAGAATCCAATTTCAATATTTAAAAACGTCTGGCTAAATTCATAATGTCAAGGATTAGTGCTAATGCTAATGCTAAGTCTGGAACAGAAGCAAATAGTCATTTTTAGAATCAGCGAGCATGGTAAAACTTTTTTTATTATTTTTATTTTTTATCTAACTCAAATGCAGTAAAATTTTGAGCCTGATTCTTGGGATTAAAAAAAAACACTAAATGGTGTTATGTAATTTAAATTAATATCACTGTTATGATTCATAGTCTTAATATGACTGGCATGGAGAAATTATTTTAAGAAAGGAGAGATTTAAGCTGCTAAATTAAAAATAAAATGTCAAACATCAAGAAGATGGAATGGAATCTAAAAAAGTCGAGTAAATTAGAAGAAAAAATTATGAGTTTTTTTTATCAGCCCAAAGAGGCTGGTGGGAGGCAGGAACAGAAGTACTGCCAGTGGTGAATCGAACCCGCAGCTCCTCTCCATCCTGTGACTCGCTGGCGTGGCACAGCACTGAGCATCACACCCAGCGCCGCTCTCCAGAGCCGGGGGGGGGGGTCTATCTCTGTGTCCTTCTTCACTGTGGTCTAAAACCATCCCATAATACCCTACTGTCCTGGGGGGTATTCCACCAAGCAGGGTTACTGAGTTAGCTGGATAGCTGTGCGGAGTAAAACCCTAGAACAGCTTTTTACTTCTTCCAGATTTGGGAGGGTTCTGGGGTTTTTACTCAGTGCAGTTACCCTACTGACTCAGTAATCCTGCTTCCTGAAACACCCCACTGGTCAAATACCTGCCCAAAAACAAAACAAAAAACACAGGCTCTAAATCTGGCCGTTTTAATCGTCACCTGCATCCGATTGGCTACATGACACAACACGTCCTCCACTGAGCTCCCAGCTGTGCTATCTGGTTTAATGAAAGTGATGTTAAAAGGGAGATGTGTAGGAGCAGCAGAGGATGCGGGGCGTGGTTCTGTAACACCCCCAACCACATCTGCCCCCCCCCCCCGCGCCCCCCTTGGTGATTCCTTCCTTCCTATGAGAGCTGACCTCTATTGGCCCCACCCTCAGGGGAGGGAGGGAGGGGGTGCGGGGGTGTGAGAGGGTCCTGTCAGTGCACAACTCTCAACTTTCATTTTCCCCTCACGCACACGCGCGAGCTGTGTTGGGTACCTGGCCTGGTCCGGTCCTGTTCAGCCTGAGAACACCATGAAGCCAACCGTAGCTGCCTGTGTTCTGCTCATCACACTACAACTGCGACTGACAGGTACTGTACACTGCTGTACTGTGTCTGTGTGTGTGTGTGTGTGTGTGTGTGTAACTGGACATGTGGGTGTGTCAGTGTGTTTGTGTGTGTGTGCGCGTACGTGCATGTGTGTGTGTGGGCACATGGGGGTGTGATTGTGTGTGTGAGAGCGTGGGCACGTGAATAGGTGTGTGTGTGTGTGTATGTGTGAGCATGCGTGCAAGGGCTTGTGTGCGTGTGTATGTGTTAGAGATGTGGGTGTGTTTGTTGTGTGTGTATGTGTGTGGGGATGTGGGTGTGTTTGTTGTGTGTGTCTGTATGCATGTGTGTGTGTATGTGTTAGAGATGTGGGTGTGTTTGTTGAGTGTGTCTGTATGCATGCGTGTGTGTGTGTGTGTGTGTGTGTGTGTGTGTGTGTGGGGATGTGGGTGTGTATGTGTGTGGGGATGTGGGTGTGTTTGTTGTGTGTGTCTGTATGCATGTGTGTGTGTGTGTGTGTGGTGTGTTTATTGTGTTCTTATGATGTGTGTATGTGTGTATGTGTGTGATGTGTGGTCTTGTTGTGGGCTTATGCATGTGTGTGTGTGTATGTGTTAGAGATGTGGGTGTGTTTGTTGAGTGTGTCTGTATGCATGCATGTGTGTATGTGTGTGGGGATGTGGGTGTGTTTGTTGTGTGTGTCTGTATGCATGTGTGTGTGTGTGTGTGTGTGTTAGAATTTTTTTTTTTCCCTTCTCTGAATTGTATGTTTCTATGTATGTATGTACCACCTATTGTAAAGCGTCTTTGAGTTCATGAAAAGCGCTATATAAAATAAATTTATTATTATTATTATTATTATTATGTGGGTGTGTTTGTTGAGTGTGTCTGTATGCATGCATGCGTGTGTGTGTGTGTGTGGGGATGTGGGTGTGTTTGTTGTGTGTGTCTGTATACATGTATGTGTCTGTGTGTGTGTGTGGGTGGGTGCTTGTGTGTGGATTGGATTGTATCTTTGGATTGGAATTGAAATGATGACTTAATGTCCTGTCATCCTTGGGCGTGGCCTTCCTTTTACCACCAGTGTAAACAGAGGTGGGAGCAGCGGTGTCTGCCGTGCGTAGAGGGCGCGGTTGATTCCGTTCCCTGTCGGCGGCCGCGGAGGTCGGGCGATCAGGAAAGTACCGCGGTGACTCCATGGCCACTGTGATATCGCCGCCATGGCGACGGTTGCAACGTTTATCAGAACGCGCCCATCGCAAACGCGGGCTCTCCCAACGAAACCCTTTTGTCTGCGCTCCAGCAACAACAAACAGCGGCTGAGCTTCCTCTCGTCCGCGGCGTTCCCACCGTGTTTTCGTTAGAAGGAGCTCGCCTCCTCCCGCCATTACATTACATTACATTTATTTGGCAGACGCTTTTATCCAAAGCTACATACAAAAAGTGCATTTCATGGTCATGGACAACTGCTAAACACAGGTTCAGTAAGGTACAATACTTATTTTGTACAGCTATTTCTAGCCAAGAACAGTTTAGTTCACACAGTGAACGCTATTCGGACCTAACCTCTGCAAAGCCAACTAGGCAGAAGAATAAGCTACGGTATTAGGACAAATACAAATTACCAAAAAGGGCTGGGATGGGGCAACATGTAACAAGTGTCATGAAAGGGGGGGGGGGGAGATTTAGAGTGAGATATACAGCGTGGTGGTGGTTAGTCTAGGTATAGTCTGAAGAGATGAGTCTTCAGGCCACGGCGGAAGATGGGTAGTGAGGGGGAGGTTCGGAGGGGGACGGGGAGTTCGTTCCACCCCTGGGGAGCTAGGGTGGAGAAGCTCTGTGATCCCTTTGGGCGGGTGGGAGGGGTTACAAGGCGCCCTGCTGCTGCAGAGCGGAGCGATCGAGCAGGCACATAGAATTGCGTCAGTAAACACTAAGGTTCCCGGGAACCTTCGTGTCGTGGTGAGGTAGTGGAAGCGTAGCGTGCTAGTTGAAGAACTGGGCTTGCTAACACCAAGCTTGCGGGTTCAGACCTTCAGCAGGGCATGTGACCGTAGCAAAGTAGTCCCACCGCATGAATGGACTGCATGCGAACAGCCTCGCGTAAATGGTGTGACAGAGCTTTGAAGATGGGTGGATATGGTTTGTTATTCTTCTCCGAAAATACTATAGGATTTGAGAAAGAAGTGATGTTATTTTTAAGTCTCGGCAGAAGTCCAACCTGTTTTGGTTTTTTTTCGGGTGGGGGGGGGTGGGGGTGTTGAGGGGTGAGGTGATCATTTATACTAAAAACAGTTTCGTTTCCATGATATTTTTTCTCCATCATTGGATGACTCACACACACAATCACACACACACACTCACTCACAAGGTCTTCACACACATTTACTGTGTGTGTTCTGGGTTCCTCTGTGCTCAACAATAGTTATCGCAGGCACAAGAAATGCAGGAATAGATAGTCACCCAAAGGAATAATTTCTGTATTTTGTGGAGGCCACAGTATCTGACTGCACTGCAGCTTGGGCGTCGCCGAACGGCCATGTTTGAAACCCACTTAATTACAGGAAATCAAGCTGACCTGAGACCGGAGGAATTCCTTTCCTCCTTCCTGAAACCTGCTGTTCAGAGAACTCTGGCTAGTACCCGCCATTAGCAGGTGGTACAATAGTGTTTGTCAGCCTGTTTGATTTAGGCCCTTTTGGTAAAAAAAAAAACAAACAAACAAAAAAAAAAACTAAATATTATGGGAAAAGACAATACATCTTTTTTTTTTTTTTTTTTTTTTCACGTAACACAATCAGGGACAGGGTGGCGTTTCTGATGCGTCTCTTCCTGTATAACATCCGGAGGATCCGCCCCTTCCTCACAACTTACTCGACCCAACTCCTCGTCCAGGCAGTGGTCCTGTCCCGCCTGGACTACTGTAACTCCCTGCTTGCTGGCCTCCCAGCATCATCTATCAGACCCCTGCAACTCATCCAGAACGCAGCAGCGCGTCTGGTCTTCAACCTCCCCAGACATTCCCACGTTACCCCCCTGCTCACCACCCTCCACTGGCTCCCCGTGATGGCTCGCATCAAATTTAAAACATTAGTGCTTGCCTTCAAAGCAGCCAGGGGGTCAGCCCCTCCCTATCTACGTCAACTCATCAGACCCTACACCCCAGCTAGACCTCTCCGTTCTGCTGCCACATGTCGCCTGGTCCCTGCCCCGGCTCGCACCAGCACCCGGTCACGCCTCCTGTCTGTTCTAGCCCCACGGTGGTGGAATGACCTTCCTGTGCAAGTCAGAACAGCAGAGACCCTGGCCGTCTTCAAACGTAGACTGAAGACTCACCTCTTCAAGCTACATCTCACCTCATCACCCCCCACTACCCTCTAACATTTTTTTTTCTAAAAAAAAAAAAAAAAAAAAAAAAATAGGGTGTACAATTCACACTTATACCTAAGCAAAGTTATACCTATTGTAGCTCTCTTGCAGGAATGTTGTAAAGCGCTTGTCTCTGAGTTTTGTAATGCACTTGTTGTAAGTCGCTCTGGATAAGAGCGTCTGCTAAGAACCTATAATGTAATGTAATGTAATGTAATGTCTCGGCTGCGGGCGTCGGTCTGAAAAACAGCGGCAGAACCACCCCTGGGAATTCCCACATGGGAACACGCCTGTGACTTGACCGAGTCATTGTTCCACCAGGAGGCATCTCAAACGGCATCTGTCTCCTGTGGAACCCTGCCCCAAAACTCCGGAACGCGAACGCTCGCCTGGTTCCATTCCCTCCCGTAGAATGCGTTCTAGATAAGACGAGGAGATCACGAAGATGAAGAGTAGAAATGCAGAAATATCATAAATGATGAGATATCTGGTGGACAACAATGACAACGGTGGTAAAACTTCTAGATGGCAAGAGATTTGTTGGCCCTGTTATATGCTATAATAAAATGTTGAATATGAAATATTAAATATGTTATCCATGGCCTATATTGTCATCATGACCTCATGGCCAGAGTTTTTATAACAACTATTAATTATGAAGTTGTTCAAATTGCATCTGGAATGTAAAATTGGTATCAGTGTCTCATATATATACAGAGGTCTGTATTCAATCTAACCTCAATGTGAATTACCCTCAGCCTTGAATGATGAATTTCAGCAGGATTTCAAAATTGGGTTTTTTTTTTTTGTTTTTGTTTTTGAACAACCTTCTTTTCTAGCTGCCAATGTCTGTCAATCATAATGGTGGGTACAGAAAGTGACAGGCTGAAAATGGGTTACTCAGCACTGTGGAAGAATTCCACTCCAATGAATCTTTGCCTTTTGCTTGCATTGTTAATGAAATTAATTATTTTTCCCCATTGTTTGTTCATGTTCTTTACAGGGTCCACTACCACACCGCCACAGGATCGAGACTCGGGTAAGATCAAATGGATTTTGCTTCTGTGAGTCTTCAGGGATCATAGCTCATTCAGATTCAAAGATTTTAAGAAGCCGCATTGTCTTTGGGGGAAAAAAAGAAAATATATATGACACTCCAGCACTGGGAGAATTCTAATTTTACTGTATTTACTGCATAACTACAGGCTTCCCTACTCTCCAAATAATTGTGCTCGTGTTCTCATTTCAACCTGGTTTTCTTTAAAAAAATGATCTACAGACAATAAATGTATAAATACATATAATAAACAGCTCACATGCTCACCCCTTGCAGGAGAGGTCTGTTCCCAGCTGAAACAGCTCCAGCAGCACAAAGCATTAACGGGAAAGTTGAAGATCCTGCTGGAAGCTCTGTTCGAAGCCTTCTGCAGTAAGTGGCACCGCGCTGGCGATGGCTGCCTTGCGATCAAGGTCACTTTCCTAATGCCTTCACACCTTCTGAAGCAGGCTCCCATGGAAACGGTTTAGCTGGAGGTGTGACATCACGTGACATCACGTGCTCCACTGGTAAACAGTGTTTCTGTGGTGGCCCTGGTCTTGCAGCATGGGGGGGCCACAGTTCAATGCCTGGCAGACCAGTGTTGTACTTATAAGAGACTGGGCATGTCCCAATACTTGAAAAACGAATCCTCCTTTTCTCCACCAGTATCACTGGGCATCAGCTTTTACTTATATCTGTGCATCACATCCAGGTAAGAGCGTGATACATTCACCTTACCTTGAACAGACACAGAGCATTGCATCATGACCTACAGTTATCCTACAGGCTAAGCTACTGATGGAGAGACTTTTTTATTATGTTTTTGTAGAGAATTATCATCACCACGCCCAGCCACCACACATTTCCTGGTTTAATTTCCTGGTTCTCACACAAAACAATCCCAGCATGCATTTGTCCGTCGATGCCGGTTGAACAGTGGGATGAGTGTGTCACGTTAATACTGACTAATCTGACATTCCAGAGTAAGAAAACACCCCTGGCAACCACTACAGATATAGACAAAGCCAAAACTTCCCCCCTCAACCACAACACCCTACACACTGCCACCTTCAGGCAAGAAAGAGAAAGAGAACGGATCTGTTTTATAGTTATTTTAAAAACAATATAATTACATATCATGGTTGTCTGTGGTCCTCATTTTCCTCAACAGATAAGGACCTGGCCAAAACGTCCACCTCTACCACCTTAACGTCAACCACCTTAACATCAGCACCAGTGACTACAGGTGAGTGAGAGATGTGTGTGTTCACCTGGACTTGAGAGAAGAAGATTAGTCCAACACGCAGTCGATCTGTAAAGGGTGAGGAACGCTGAACGCTGCTGTGCACGTGCTGATGTTCGGTTACGCTTCTCCCAGCTCTCCAGACTGGCGAAAACAAAAGAGAGAATAAGGACCAGAAACCCCCAAAGTCTGCCGGCGGTAAGTTTAACTGTTTGCTGTCATCTCAGTGGACACACTCAGGACTCCAGGTTTCTCACAGCTTTATGGGTCTCACCAATGTCAGCGGGAGCTTGGCTTGTAAATGGTAAATGGACTGCATTTTTATAGCGCTTTTATCCAAAGCGCTTTACAATTGATGCCTCTCATTCGCCAGAGCAGTTAGGGGTTAGGTGTCTTGCTCAAGGACACCTCGACATGCCCAGGGCGGGGTTTGAACCGGCAACCCTCCGACTGCCAGACAATTGGTCTTACCTCCTGAGCTATATCGCCCTATATCACTTGTGGCGCGTGGAGTGAGATAAGGCGATGGCATGACATCATATGCTCCAGAGAAGAACACATGCTTGCCTGCATTCTCCCAAACTGACAGAGACATCGAAGGTGATGAATACAAACATTACATTACATTACAGGAATTTGGCAGACGCTCTTATCTAGAGCGACGTACAATAAAGCCTATAATCATAACCAAGTGTGTCGAAAACCCTAGAGAGAAGTATCGTTCCAAGTACAGGGAACAACCGCATAGTTCAACTTGGACCCTGTAGGTCAAACTGATGAACACTAACACAAACAAACACAGTCAACCCTTTAGGGTGTAAGATGACAAATTTACCTTTACAATGTTCTTAACTGAATATTCTAATGCTGGTGTCACAATCAATCCTGGCTTTGAATTTCGAAACAAAAGAAAAGAAAAGGAAACATTCCAAAAAAATCTACATTTCAAAGGGTTTAGGCTGAAAAACTCAAAGTTATCTGAAAAGCGAGCAGAAACTGAACGCAGACATGTTCTTCGTTGTTTTTTTGCTCTCTACAGCTCCTGAGAATGCCTCTCCTAATGACAGCAAGCGAAAAGAGGAGCCACAGGCATCTCCCAAGTCAGGTAATCATAATTTCATCTCATCGTTTCTAAAAATTTGACTAAATGTGGAGGGCAGGCATGTTGTGTTTATAACTGTAGTAATAAAGGTAGTCCAATGTGTCCAAACCTTCTGTGTTTCAACCATCAGAATCCCAAACATGTTCTCCGACTACAACGGTAGGGTTCAACTCAAAGTTCAGTCCGTCATAAATCTGCTTCGAACCCTTTGATCATTGAGAATAGAAATGAATATTCCCAGGGAGCGATCATCGTGACTATGCCCAGGTCTACAGCAGCACATCGTCCATGAGTGACAGAATAATGAGATTGTTTAAGAAGGCATCTGCTCTTGTTCACACACCTGTACAGTACCGCTTATCCATACGTGATTTATAGACCCATACTTCGGAATATATTTGGACCATGTGAACTTAACGACATGCACAGTGCAGAGACAAACGCACAAAAATTAGATGAAAATGCAATGATGTTATAAATGTCCAACAGTTTTGATAATTACATTATTATTAATAATAATAATCATAATTATTGTTGTTGTTGTTGATGATGACAATGACAATGACACTGATGATGATGATGATGATGATGATGATGATGATGATGATGATGCACCCCTCTTCTGTAGACAGGAAGTTCCTCTGGATAGTCCTGGGAGTTCTGGGCGTGCTCATGCTCGTCACCGTCCTGACCCTGAAGAGCAAGGTCCTCATCTGTACGAGAACGTACACAAACGCAGGTACGGCACCGAGGGCCTGTTTGTGCAGGGATCTTAAATCACTCCCAGAACAGCCTCCTTTTATTTACATGGGAGTGTTTTATCCACCTCAGACTGGGGAAAGCCAGCTTAGGTTCGGAAATGATACTGCATGCATGCGTGTGTGTGTGTGTGTGCCTGTATAATTTCTTTTTATTATGAACATTCATTTGAATGTTTCAGTTTGGACCTGTGCTGCCTTTATAGCACAGGAATCCAAGTCAGTTGCATCAGTCCGTGTGTAATCATTATCGATTTCATGTAACAGGAAAGAATTTCCCAGTAGAGGGCGCCCTCATGTCATAAACAAAGCCTCTCCACAGGTATTTCCTGTTCCCAGATCGTTGCTCTTCTGGGAATGCTGATAGGTTTAAAGCAAGGGTGTCAAACTGAATCCCAAGGGGGTTGTAGTGTCTGCCAATTAAGGTCTTGCATACATGGTGTGTGGGTAGATTCCTTAGCCAATCAATGACTTAAATTAACCACTGGTCCTGAGAACACCCCGAAAACTCTGCTGCCCTCCAGGACTGGAGTTAAACCCGCAGACTCTGCGGCCCTCCAGGACTGGAGTTAAACCCGCAGACACTGCTGCCCTCCAGGACTGGAGTTAAACCCGCAGACACTGCGGCCCTCCAGGACTGGAGTTAAACCCGCAGACACTGCTGCCCTCCAGGACTGGAGTTAAACCCGCAGACGCTGCGGCCCTCCAGGACTGGAGTTAAACCCGCAGACGCTGCGGCCCTCCAGGACTGGAGTTAAACCCGCAGACGCTGCGGCCCTCCAGGACTGGAGTTAAACCCGCAGACGCTGCGGCCCTCCAGGACTGGAGTTAAACCCGCAGACGCTGCGGCCCTCCAGGACTGGAGTTAAACCCGCAGAAGCTGCGGCCCTCCAGGACTGGAGTTAAACCCGCAGACGCTGCGGCCCTCCAGGACTGGAGTTAAACCCGCAGACGCTGCGGCCCTCCAGGACTGGAGTTTGACACCTATGTCTTAATGAAATGGTAAAATCTCCTGGACTGTTGGTGCAAACATTGGTGTGTACTTTGATTGACAGATTTACATTCCATTTATTTCCACAGGTGTGGCAGACAACATGGAGGAAAAGTGAGTGAATCTCGCCATTCCGCTGGGTTTAAAAACAAAATGACTCCTAAAACACTTTGGGCGTCCCCTTACGTTTATTTTAGACACGCAAACACGCATTCCTGGTCATTGGTTCCCCACCCCGTATGTTGTCATGCCATTATGATGCTGTAAAATGACTGATTCCTAAAAATAAGTGATTCTTGAATGTTTCAACTAGCTCCTTTGTGATGCTATAATACAACCGATTCTTAAAGCAAGCGATTATTGAATGTTCTGTGTAATTCCAAGATGTTCAAATGCTTATTCCTCTTAAAGGTACCAGGCACAGACAGGAGTCAATCAATGCCCATAACAGCAGTGTCAAACCACTAGTACTAGGCCTCTGAACCCTGATGCAACTGAAAGGGCTTTTTGTCTCACAGAATGTGACATTCCACATATAGTCTCAGAGGGTAAGAATAGATATTTCCACATATAGTCTCAGAGGGTAAGAATAGATATTTCCACATATAGTCTCAGAGGGTAAGAATAGATATTTGCACATATAGTCTCAGAGAATATGAACAGATATTCCTCGTGTAGTCTTAGAGAATATGAACAGCTATTTGCACATATAGTTTCAGAGAATATGAATAGATATTCCACATATAGTGTCAGAGAATATGAATAGATATTCCACATCACATACAGTTTCACAGATCTGCGAATGTGAGGTTTAGAAATTGTGCTGCTTCATAATGTGGCCAAGAGCAAGTTTTTGGTACTTTCCTATATGTGCTTACCAACATTAAAAAAAAAATTAAAATTTAATTTCTCCATTCAGGATGTACAGTGCAAATGATGACATCGTTCTTCTGGGCGTGACACCAGGAGCTGAAGGGGAAGATGATTGGTGCTTTTCCCCTAAAGGTAAACCCTAAGTGGGCTTGGGAGAATACTGGGTTGCTGTTGCTCCCCAAACAGTCTTAAATATTGTTTTACACCTGAGGTAAAATGGCTTCACAGAAAGCACTTCTCTAGTGGATCGCTCTGTTTGGGTGTTCAGTGCTTCAAAACGTATTGGACAGAGTGTAGCACAGTGGGTAAGGAACTGGGCTTGTAAACGAAAGGTTGCAGGTTCGATTCCCGGGTAGGACACTGCCGTTGTACCCTTGAGCAAGGTACTTAACCGAAATTGCTTCAGTATATATCCAGCTGTATAAATGGATACAATGTAAAATGCTATGTAAAAGTTGTGTAAGTCGCTCTGGATAAGAGCGTCTGCTATATGCCTGTAATGTAATGTATTGACTGTGTCCCCCATATCTCCCCCCCCCCCCCCCTTCCTCCCCTTAAATCTATATTCCATACCAGGTTCTCCAGGATATGAAGATATCTCACCTAGATCGACATGTTAATTTAGCTAAGTCTGGGATTATTTAACATTTGCATTATTATTATAATTATCATCATTATTATTGTTTATAATGCTCCCTGTCAGATCTATAACGCTTATAGTGCTTCTGTTTAAAGAGGAGAACTGTGTAGGAGAGTCTGCACAAAGAAACAGTACAAGCCTTGATGACTCGTACTCTTTTTGAAGAAAGAAAGAAAAAAGAAAGACAGAAAGAAAGAAAGGCAGCATCCAAAGCACAGTTTGGAAATGTTAGTGAAGAACTTCGTGTCAGTGGGCACTGAAATCTGGATTTATGAGGCAAAACAATGAAGGCTTCTGCTTCTCACTCCAAGATGCTGGAGTGGAGTTGTTCTTAAGATGCACACTGACCCTCCTAAACCCTACCTCCACCACTGTGACCCAGTATCGGAGCATGATGAAGACGATCCATGGATGTCAAGGAGATGACTCTTATTCACGTTGCTGATGTGTCCAAACGGGGTGACAGTGTTTAAGTCCTGTAGAACATCAGAAACCTCAAACTCCAGTCCGGGAGGGCCGCAGTGTCTGCAGATTTTCGTGCTTTTTTCTCTCAATCAGCAGCCAATTTAGGCCTTGGAAAAAAGTCTTCTTTAAAAAAAATAATAATAATAATAATTCCACCTGTAGATGGCGACCATCGAAAGCATCTTGGTCAAGAGACAACACGGAGGATTCTCAAGTGTGTATACTTGTACGTAGAGGCCTGAGGTTATGCACAGCTGTGACAGGCCAATGATATTTTTCTTACAAAATGGCTGACATTGATTATATATAGCATATGCACCTTTTATACAGCTGGGATATCTACTGGAAAAATCACGTTAAGGGTCAGTTGCATAACTATATGCTGCAGTGACCTACCTGTGATTCAAACCTGCAACACCCTGGTTTCAAACCCAGCTGAAATGTGAAACGCAGTCCATGGAATTTGTCAGTTAAACTGTGATTTCTGAACCTGCCCAGCTTGTATTTGAGGAGGAATAAAAATTGCATTTATTTGTTTGTTATAATTATCAATAATTTTTTGCTTGACTCAGGGTTGCACAGCGAGGGGGTGATTCATTTTGGGATGTAATGGCAAATTCTGCTGTAATTCATTTTTATTTCGCTCAGTCATTTATTTCAGCAAGTACAGACACTAGAGTAGAAAAGAATAAAGTTTAAACACAATACGAATTCAACACAGTTCCACAAACACCCCACGCAAAAGCACACTGCCCATCTGCCTGCACGCAGGACAGCGTCCGAAAAACTGCGGTTGGAATGTCACACGCGTACCGCTGGTAAAAGTGTCTTTCCGTGGTCCGATATAGTAGCGAACCAGAACGAATATGTGTGTATAAAAATACACCCAGAGAGATGGGCCAAATCTAAAACCGGCTATCAGCTTGGGGGGGGGGGGGGGGGGGGGGGGGGCAAGGGGGGGGCATTGAAGGGTACTGCAGTACCTTCTCTTCAGGGCCACTGCACCCAGGTATCCAGTTTCAGACATGGTGGCCTGCCAAATATGCTTTGCATCTGCTTGATAGATATTTTATTATCAGCACTTACCCTCTCCATGTTTGCAGCTGGCAGATGCTTGCCAATCAATGTATCAAAGTTTCCAGGTACAGAGCTTACACGATTAAGGGTTATGTCGGGATAATTGCTTTGATCGAGGAGGCTGATTGCAAACCGGAAATTAATGTGATTATTCGAAGAGCTGCTGCATGAAATCTTAACCCACGTAACGTGTCTGCTCGGATCGCTGGCAGAGGGGTCCTCTTTTTGGGTTATGATGCTCTCTCATTTTCCCCCTTGCTCTAGAATTCTTAGAAAAAGATTTTTTTTTTAAATAACAGGATTTGTGGAATCAAGGGCGATGCTTTAAAAAAAAATAATAATAATAATAATACAGTCTCATGCTGATTTATGGCTAATCCAGGGTGAGGCTCTGTCCTCATAAGCACCAAGTGGAATTTTTTCCTCTGTGTTTGTTGATGCTGCTTGCATGTGAGGACTGGGCTGCAGAATAAGACTTCTATGCAGTGTAAAGTCAGAGTTGGGAGTTATTCTTTACGACTGGTCTAATATTCCATACAGGATTATCAATAAAGTCAGGCTCTATAACACCACCTCTTAGTTTTCTCCTGCTTCTGCTGCACACAAGCTCCCTCATAACCAGCCTTCACTGGACCAACGCCAGAGTGGCGCTGGGTGCATGAAAGGTCAGAAACAGGTAAAAATTTTAATAAACATGGCAGCTGACTTGCTGGGCCTGCTCTGAGCATGGTGAAATATACAGTAGCCCAGTAGTTTGTCAGCCCAAATTTTCTGTCTAGATTTCTTGCCTTTTATGTTTTTCTTTTTTTCTTTCTTACTTACTTTCCTCCTTTAACCTCTTGCCTGGCTTTTACATGCATGTATTTAATTGATTGAACTGCCACTCTACTTCTGACAGAAACCAGAAACCAGCAAGAGAGGTATGAGGTGAAGTGCCGACAGGTGCAGATTCTACCCAGATAAACAGGTGTGTCTAAAGTGGCTTGGTTCAGCGTTAATGTTCACCACTAGGGGTTCGGAAACTGGTGTGTGCGTGCGTGTGTGTGCTTTTGTCCGTGTGTGTGTGTGCGTGCATGGGTGCTTGTGTGCGTGCGTGTGTGTGTGTGAGCGTGTGTGTGTGAGAGTGTGAGTGTGAGCGTGCGTGCGTGTGTGTTTGTGTGCGTGCATGCGTGCGTGTGTGTGTGTGAGCGTGTGAGTGTGAGCATGCGTGCGTGTGTGTGTAAGCATGTGTGTGCTTGTGTGTGTGTGAGTCTGAGCGTGCGTGCATGTGTGTGTGTGTGTGTGTGGGCATGTGTGTGTGTGTGTGAGTGTGGGTGTGTGAGCGTGGGTGTGGGTGTGTGCGTGAGCGTGGGTGTGTGAGCGTGGGTGTGTGTGTGTGTGTGTGTGTGTGTGTGTGTGTGTGTGTGAGCGTGTGTATGAGTGCGTGAGCGTGGGTGTGTGTGTGAGCATGAGCTGGTGCTGTGTGGTTGCCGGGGAGACGGCTGAGCTGTGTGGATGTGCTCCTCGGGCCTTGGCTTCGCTCTGGGCCCTGAGCCGGTAACACAAGCCTGTTTATCTGCACTCCTCTCTCTCTGAAGAGGCTGAGAGGGGCTTCAGCAGCTGCCACAGTCAGAGATCCTGCTGTGCCCTGCCTGCTCGCTTGCTCTCTCTCTCTCTCTCTCTCTCTCTCTCTGTCTATCCATCTCTCTCTACCTCTCTCTCTCTGTCTATCCATCTCTCTCTCTCTCTCTCTCTGCTTCTTCTATCCATCTCTCTCTCTCTCTCTCTCTCTCTCTGTCTATCCATCTCTCTCTCTCTCTCTCTCTCCCTCTCTCTCTGTCTATCCATCTCTCTCTCTCTCCCCATCTCTCTCTCTCACTCTCTCTGTCACTTTGTCTATCTCTCTTGCCGTCTCCCTCTTTCCATCTCTCTCCCTCTGTCCTTTCCTCTCTCTCCATCTCTCTCTCACGCACACACATATGTCACATTCACATACCCTTATGCTGTAGGTCTCTCAGTTCACATACAATCAAACTCACATTCGCAAATCCACACACTCCTATACACACACACACGCACACATGCACACATAGACACACATACATGGCTCTCACACAAGCTCATGCTGACATACATGCAAGCACACTCACATAAACATGCTCGGTTCATTATTAGTCATTAAATATTAGCGCTGTGTTTATGAGTCATTGTTTGGCACAGAGTAAATGCTATGAATGCTCTGATTTATGAATTATGATTTATGTAGTGTTGCCTTCAAAGAACATCATACCACTCTGCATTCAGTGTACTATGATGCAGTTACTTTTAAGATAATTGCTGGACATAGTGTTTTCACAAGGTTTTTATTTTTTAGTTTTCACCTAAAATAATGCCTGTTGTCTGATTTCACGTTCTAAAACTGTCTTTCAGGAACCAGTTCCTGCTTTTTCCACATTTTTCCCTGCGTGGTACTTTAATAGATATAAAAATGTTGACACACAAGTCTGTTCTGTTAAAAATACTTTAATGTGTTATTATATAAGGTAATGGTTGTTCTCTGAAAATATTAAAAATCAGGAAAAGTGCTTTTATTGCTCATGCAATGTGTTGATCAGTATAGGCAGTAAGAGCCATCTGATTGGACCATGTCTCATATGAGGTTTTGAAGTACCACAAAAAAAAAAAATTCTGAGAATCCCACAGCAGGTGGCTTTGAATATTTAATGTCCAGGGTGCTGCTAGACTAAGTGCAATTTAACCACTGCACACATTACACCTGAATTCTGAGTGACACGTGCAAGAAAAAATGCTATTGCATAAATGCATTCTAAATGCATTTTACATAACATGCCGACATTAAACCCTTATAAAAGAGAGTCATGTTCGAAACCAAAGAGTGGCCATATGCAGAGAAAAAAAAAAAAAGTCAATCTTTTTAACCATCAGCAAAAGCAAAACCCTTTTGAATTCCATTTTTAATTTTTTTTTTTTTTTTTTTACCTGCACCTCTTCGGATTTTGGTGAGGATGTGCGTCATTAATTGAGGCCTTTGGCCTTTAAAGAGACAGATGTCAGTCATGTATTTAACACGGATGACTGTGGAATGACAGCACTCTGTCACACCTCTCTGGCACTAAAGACTATGACATAGATACTGAAAAGTGTGGGAAATAAATGCTTTTTCTGGAGTCAGGCTTCACCACCCAAGATGTAATTACCCAAGGTCAGTGTGTAGGAAGGATAAAGTGCTCCAAGTGCATTTTGGGAAGGCGTACCACATGTTCTGCCTGTGACCTGTGGGATGAAAGTAGTCGTCAGAACCCAGGAAATCTGGTTTTACGCAAGGCACAGTAAACCATATTGAGAGGTTATATTGTCTGCTGTAAATATGTGTGTGCTAGCAAAGCAAGGACAGTAGGCAGACAGCCATAAACCTTCTCAAGAGAGTGTAGAGCTTAAGCACGGCAGGTCAAAGGTCAAAATAGAGTGCCTGCAATTGGTCATTCGCTCAGAAGAAAATTCGAAACAAGTTTAGAAAAATCGACAGCTTTGTTGTTTAAAAGAAATATTTGCAGACTTGCCAAGTGTGGCTGTTAAAGCACTGTGCCTTCCGCCAGGCCTGTAATTACACAATCATTTCTCCAGTGTAACCAATTTCATCATCATGATTCAGTTATACCTCCAAAAATGATAAAAAAAATTATGATATTGTGCTTGATACCGGGTGTACATTACTGAACAAGCTTTCAGGTTCTTATATTTCCAAGGCGCAAATGCCATTTACTGACAAATGGCTAGGGGGAAAAGATACTGTAACCTTCGAGGTTGTGTTTCTTCTAGTTGTGTTTCCATAAATAATCTCGCGCTGTTGGGTCGCTGTTTCTGCCGGCACGTGCGCACGCATTAGCAGTTCCTCGCACAGCCACAGACACGGAGATCTCGTGAGCTCGGAGGTCCGGCGTTGGCTCATTTGTCACGCGAACCTTTGGGGGAATGCAGCACTGTAAAATGCCGGAGTTCTTTTGGATAGTTTTTCTCAATGTATCCTCGCAGCTGGGCTCAGCTGGGGCTTGTTATGATCCGTACCGTCCTAGAATACTGCGCTATGTTACAGCTATGGCTGTAACACAGTTGCATTTGATTCAAGTGTTTGCGCACGCAAGTAGTTGCATTTTAATTACGATGTGCGTTACTTACACTGCGAGCTTCTTTTTGTTTTCAAACAATTATTCTGTTCAGCTGGTCATCAGATTTATAAGTGGGAAAAAAACAACTATTCAACTGGAGTTACAATAGTAGTTATTATGCCTCATGTAACGCCATATTCTATATTTCTTCCTACCCCGTGTTTCTGTATAATGCATGCAGGAAGCTGCTCCGTGTTACTGTCGCGCTGCTGTCAGGCCGCGAGCTGCGCAGTGTTGCAGCGTCAGCTCTGGCTCGCGGAGATATGGCTACTAGAGCACTGAAGCTGGCACGTGGTCGTGTTGTCCCGCGGCCCCATGTGACCAGCGATGGTGGAAGAGAACATACCTCTCTAGCGCTGCTTTGGTCAGGTGGTTGGAAAGTTGTTTGGCGGTTTGCTCCGGTTTAAATAACTCCGTTGAGGAGTCGGATTACGAACTGTGTAATGGGAAGAGGCTGGAACGTTTCGTTACGGCGAAATGAAAGGTTAAATGATGGGGAGCGGGCGCCATGAACAGGCGAATGTAGCGGGATTGATTTAGCAAGTGATTCCAGGCCGGATCTGCGCCAATTCTGGCCCGAAGTCAGCCAAAAAATTGGCACAGATCTGCCCTGGAGTCGTTTGCTACCCGGGATCTAATCACAAACACATGATTGAAATAAATATGTATCTTTCCCATTTGTGCAAAAAATATTTTTTAAAAAATAGGACTACTTGATTTTTCTTCAGAAATATTAAGCGTGTATAATGTGGAGGGGACCGTATCATATTAAATCCTGTTATTTCCTGAGAACATTGCCAAAGTAAACCTCTTAAAGCTGCAGTCGTTCATGAATGCTGACGCTCAGCACAAACTAAATCTATGAAGCCGCAAACATTTGGCAAATTGGCGCAGCAGCAGCAACATGGCCGTTCCGCAGCCATTTTGCAACCATTCTTTTCTGCAGCTAATCTGCTGCTGCACCCCACCGCCGCTCCCCCTTTTGCGAAACGCTGGTGGGCCGAGGGTCGCCCCAGAGCGAGGGGGTGGGGTGGGGGGGGGGGGGGGGGGCGGAGGCGATCGCTGTCCGGGCAGGGTTCCATAGGTAAGCTGACTATGGAAAGGGGCACGGTGTGAAGATATTTGGTGAGGATCACATGGCAGGGGGGTGTGGGGGTGTGTGTGTGTGTGTGGAGCGCTGTGTGTGCATGTAGGTGTGGCCCATTCCAGGCGTGTTCCCGTTTATCCCCGTTAAGCCTCTGGGGCAGAGGAGGGAATGCCGAGCCGTCGTTACAGAAAATCAAACACCTGTCCATATAGGCAGGATAGCCGGCCTAAGGACCACGCCACACGCCTCGCCAGTTTAGAGGAATATTAATATTAAATATGACACATTTTTGGTAGTCCTGGCACTCCCTGCACATTTAGATCACTTGGTGGTGGCTCGCCGTGTTCCGGGCGTCTTGGGCACACGCATTTTCTGATCGGTACACCAAAAAAAAGGTTCCATCCTGGTTTGTGATCACATTCTTCTGGTTCACTTGCAAATTTCATCGGTGCACCCAGGATTGCAACTCTGGCGCCACTATTGATGTAGAGCAGGGCTGCACAACCCTGTTCCTGGGGATCTACTGTCCGGTACATTTTAACTCATTACATTGCATTACATTACATTTATTTTGCAGATGCTTTTATCCAAAGCAACGTACAGTAAGTCCATACATATGGTCCTTGGAACAACTAGAAGACACAGGTCCGACAAGGTATAATACTCATTTTGCACAGTTATTCATAGTCATGAACACAGTCCAGTTCACACAGTAAACACTACTCTGACCTAACTCCAACCCCAACAAAGCACACCTCATTCAACAGCTAGAGATCTCGTCAAGCTGCAAATCAGTAGAGTCGGGTGAGGTATGATAGGATTGGAATGAAAACCTGCAGGACAGTAGATGCCCAGGAACAGGGCTGGGCAGCCATTTACAGTATGTGGACACACTGAAGAAACCGAAGATAGAAACCACTGTTACTCCATCAAATGTGAACACAATGGGTCTAAGATAAGGAGAGGATAGAGAGGGGTCAAATGGACCTTTAAACAGTGTCAGCCATTTTCCTCCTGCTCCTTAGCACATAAAACTGCACAGCTGCTATTGTAACTCATGCTCTGGTTTATCATTCACCAGCATTGACTGAGTTTCCGGCTTTCCAAGGTCCCCTGAGTTGACCTCAATTTCAGAATGGCTGGCCAGTGACCTGTATACTTTTCACGCGTCACCATGGCAACAGATGGTGGGGGGATGGGGGGGGGATCTGATGTCTTTGTGAGTCCATTAATGACATGGTTCCCCCTCATCAGTCAAAGTCACAGGTATTTCTTCTTCAGGTGAGTTTTATGATTCAGCAATTTTTTCCAAAACTGTTCTGCACTTTTTCGGTCCACTTTTCATGCACTAATGTTTCCAGCAGTACGCATGCGGCAATGTTTCCTGTGAGCTAAAATGGAGAGAGGTCAGGTGACACGGTGAAGGTAGTCAATTCCTTTATCTGCCCTGTCCCACACCTACCTGCGGACTGGAGAAAGTGATAAACTGCATTACTACTGTCCATCTGCCCTTGATAAACGCTAAAGTTCCAGTTTATTTGGTGTGCGATTCTGTCTCATAAGTGTAATAAATCTCCCGGAAGCAGATGGACAATCGGGCCCCCCGAAAAAGTAGATTGTTCTTTGTTACTTTTTTTTTTTCTTCCCCTTCATCATAAAAATAAATAAGGATGTGAATGCACTGTCAGCTGTTACTAGAGCCAGGTTGCCATTAGCAACAATAATATCAGTTTCCTCAGCATGTCAGTCTTACTCCTGTCGCTGGTCAACTGACCAGACCGGTTCCAGGGAGGAGATTCAATGACTTTCTGGATACCGTGTGATACAGCATGTTATGTAATTAACCAAGACACTAATAAAAGTGTTCATCCTTAGACATTAGATTCTTATAATTCTGTTAGTATTATTATTTATCTAATGGATGCTTATTTGTCAGTAGTCTTTGGAAACATTAGGGGGATAGGTTTGTGAGAGGTTTTTCAGTCACTGTTATGAAATGTCGACATCAATGCATAGCCAGTCTCACAAAACTATAACAACTTTTAGCTGTGTATACAAATATTCCCGCACGCAGGACCTGTAATGTTTAAGAGTACAGACGTAAACAGGCAATGACGTAAACATAACTGGATCGACAGAATGTCCGTTGCTCCTGTTTACAGGCACAGTGCGTTGGGCCGAAAGGTTGCAATCATAAACAGATGTAGATACGCAGCTATTAATAGCGGCACCTCTCTCTCCAAATACACAGGATGTCCAGCTATTGAAACCCTGCCTGGGGCCTGTCCTCTACTGGAGTAACTGTTTACCGTCTACCGCTTTTAAATTCCCACTGCATTGTGTAGCTCTGAATGAAATTAATCAAAATGGAGGTTTGATTAATTGCTTAATTTCCTTTTTCCGGGTTTGCCTGGCACCTCATTCAGAGACTGAAAATGAAATGAATCAATGAATCATATGGAAGTATATATATATATATATATATATATATATATCTGTCTACATGCAGTAAATTTAACAACTGAGCTCCATACTCTTCTTTTCACCACTCTGAGAGAGATGAAAATCTATTCCACAATTTCAGCTCCAGTTCCACAACACAAATAGATCAATATCTTCAGTTTGATTTAAAATGTACTTTCTTCTGTAACTTTCAATTTTCTGATAAACCAAATTGATATCAATGGAACCAATTCAACATCCTAAAATAATAACAATAGAAGACTGACACTACAAGTGCAATGCAAAATGCAGTAGAATATGCCTGGCTGGGAGTGTACAGTAATTTTATAAACACGTGTTATAAAAAATCCTGGTGACCGAGAAAAATAGACCGAAGTTCTTTGTGGCGATGTGGGTTTTTTGTGGCATGATATGCCCGTGCCAGCAATCCGAAGTGGATTGGGACTGTATGGGTAAACTGTGGAGGGGGATCAGGAGAAGAGTTGGCACAGGAGTAATCTGGGGAGTTTGGTGGGATCTAGCCGGCAGGGAAGTACCTGCGGTTTTCGTAAATTAGTTCTATACTCGGGCCCAGTTACTGTGCGCAGAAATATAATCTAGTTAGATGTGTTGTTTCCGTGGTCTGCTCTTCTCCAGCTTCCTTCTGTGGCTTTAATTCGGGGGAAATCCGCAATCCTCCAAAAATACTTCTGTCTCCATCCAGAGGGAAATTAGATACGACGATATCCCTCAACGAATAATAATGTGGCATTCTCCAAATGCGTACATAGGCTATTTATGCATGTGTGTGTGAGAGTTTATCCGGGCCTACGGATGATTGCGTGGATCTGTATATGTATACCTGCAAGAGCACTGTGGTAGAAGTTCACGCGTTGTAAAATAAAAATAAAAATAGACAGTTGTCGTGAAGATCGACCTTCGACGTGCCAAGGCCCCGACTATAGTGTGTCATTCATATGTTAACTTCGTCAACTGAACAATGTTGAGGGGAAACTACAAAGCAAATCGTGCCGATTTGAGGTGAGATGGTTACAGCTTGGCGCAGCGAGTGGGTATTTCACAATCGGCTGCAGCCAATCGCGGAGCTGGAATCCGATCGCTGCAGAACGCCGGTGAATGCCGGGGAAACCAGTTTTTCCCCAGAACGCGAACTGTGCGCTGATTGGTCGACGCGCTGCGCTCAGCTGGGATGGAGGGTATAAAGTTTCAGGGCCGAGAGACAGGGGGTTTTACTCGAGAGCGGCTATGAGCGAATGGGAGTGAATGAAGTGCATGAGTGAATGTATTTAACAGAAACGTTATTAAAGTTAACTTATTTTAAGATATAAATCTTTATTCCTAAAGGTAAGCACGGCTTTGTTTCGAATTGTTTCTTTGGAATAGCTGGGTCTGTATGATTGCTAACAGTAGCTATCTAGAAAACTGCCGATAACTCGCAGCTTATAGCTGACAAACTAAGCTAGTGGTAGCCTGTCGTCTCTTTCCATCGTTTTGCAAGTTGTTTGTGCCTGATTGTAATTAAGCTATCGTAAAATTTAGCCGGTAGGCTAACAATGACTGCTTTAAATAAAAAACATTTCGCTCCAGAGTTTGCATGCTAGATAGCGTTCGCTTATTTTGAGCTGACGTTAGAACAGATGGACTGTTTGCTAGATAATACCTGGATGTAACATTTTTCGCTTTTTTTTTTTGCAACAGAATTATTTGAAAATCCACAATGGTTGCAACTAGCACGCTGAAGAACAAAAACACCGAATGCATTTCGGAACGTTTAGACCGCAGATACGACCAGGCTTTCCTTGATGATGGTGAGTTTTGGTATTAACTTTTACGACATTCGACCAAGCCTATTTGTCCTTGACTTCACCCTGCGATTTTCTACCTACCTATCTACAAGTGTAGAGTATGGGCTTTGAGATGAGGGGGCTGCGCGTGATGCCATAACCGAGTTTAGCTAACTTTGAAATACTGGGTTTACTGCCGTGCGCGAGTGCAGAATCACTGCAGTAATACATGCACACTAAGTTTCAATTGACGGAGTATAGAGATGTCCGTGTGACACGGAGATCACCTACAATATATATATTCTACCGATGAATATGTATTGGGCATTTGATATTCCGAAACCGTGCATTTTGAGGTTGGTTTATGTTAGTTGGTTTTAAATATTGCATATGCTGATGTTTCATTGAACGGTGTTCTGAATAAACGGCTATCATAATGTTGCATGGTTGAGGTGTAATGGTGCAACTGTGCATTACATCAAGCATACTTAAAAACCTGAATGTAAGAAATGCTTACGTTAAGTTTGCATGCAGCTCTGCAAGTTACCTACCTGGTGATTGTTTATTCAGCAGAACTCCATTGGGCAGGGCTGCCCAACCCTGTTCCCTGCAAATCTACTGTCCTGTCGGTATTCACTCCAACCCCTAACAAAGCACACCTCATTCAACTGCTAGAGATCTCACTGAGCTGCTAATTAGTAGTCAGGTGTGCTAAATTAGCGTGGAAATGAAAACCTACAGAGGGTGGCAGATCTGCAGGAACAGGGTTGGGCCCTCCCTGGCTTGTAGGGTTTCCTGATTCAAACTTGGTGGTTTTATTTTTTTTGGGGGGGTATTGTGAAGTAGGATTAACATGCATATGAGAGAGAGAGAGAGAGAGAACTGACCTTTTGGGGGGGGGGGGGTGTTATGAGATTCTGCCAGACCAGCTAGTGCCTGTGCCACATCACTAAAGCCCTGAATATGAACCAGCTCTGCCAGGGGTGTCCAGTCTGAACCAGAAAAGGCTGGTGTGGGTGCAGGTTTTTTTTTTTTTTTTAAATCGAGACACATGATTGACACCTGATGTCCACGATCAGGTGTTGCTGGGCTAAGGCAAAAAAAAAACTGCGCCCACATCAGCCCTTTTTGGATAAGACTGGACACCCCTGAACTATGCCAACCTTTGACTATGGCACAAATGCATACTGAGACTCTCCCAGCGAAGTGACATTTTAAACAAGCCTGGATGGCATAGTGAGGGGTGGTGGTGGGGGAGGGGGGGGCGGCTTCAGTCTGTGGCAGAGCTGCTGTCCCATACTGGAATGCGGGGCCCTCCTTTGGCAGGAGGCCTGCTTGTCCCGCTCAGCAGACTGTTTGCCCCGTTGGCTTGTGATTGCTGAACTGGACAGAACCAGTTTTTGAAGTTAGGGGGTGGGGGCGTATTCAAAGTTAAGGCTGAATGTTAAATGTTGGTTGAATCGGAGTCTAACCCCTGCCCTCTCGCCTCTCTCTCTCTCTCTCTCCCCCCCTCTCCTCTCTCTCGCCCTCTCTCTCTCAGAACTGGACTACTGGGACCACGCGCTCGTAGAGCCCAACCTGTGCGGAGAGGTACTGGAGGACCCCGTCTGCCGCCGGCTGGCCAAGATGCTGGAGAGCTGCCTGTCCCGGGCCAAGAAGACCAAGCTGCACTGCTCGGAGGTGCTGGTCCCGGAGAGGCTGACCCGCAGGATCGCGCGGGACGTCCTGCGGCTGGCGCGGGACGAGCCCTGCGGCCTGCGGGGGTGCGTGCTGCACGTGCTCCTGGAGGCGGAGGGCGGGTGCAAGCGGCTGGAGCGCGTGGCCTGCGACCCCAGCGTGGTGCCCACCTTCGAGCTGACGCTGGTCTTCAAGCAGGACGGCAGCGCCTGGCCCAGCCTGCGCGACTTCCTGCTGACGGGGGCCTGCTTCGCCCCCCGCTTCCGCCCCGCCCTCAAGCTGGGCCCCGGCTTCCGCCTGGTCAAGAGGAAGCTGTACTCTTCCTCGGCTGGCACCGTGGTGGAGTACTGAAGACCCCCCCCCCCCCCCCCGCCCCGCCCTGGCGTCGCCCGCTGCTCCTCGCCCCGTTCGCTGTTAAATCGGGGAAACGCTGAATTTTGGTGCTTCGTTGGGTCGGCGTTCTAGCCCGTCCTCAGCTCAGAGAGAGTTTATAAAAAGCTCTTTTTGCGTGTGCTTACCCATGATCCTCTCTGCGTCTGGCTGGGACATTCGGTGTGAAAACTCAGCGTTTCCTGATTAACTACGGGGGTGATCAGATCATGAATCATAACCTTGATCTTCCTGCAGAACCTCTGAATGTAAATGTCTCTGTTCAGCCATGTGGCACGTTTTCTTTTTTTTTTGTGTGTGTAACACCCCCTGGTTTCAGAGTTTTTGTACTTGTACTTAAGCTGTCTGTTAAGTGCAGGATTTAGCCTACCTCATGGGACAGTCAGCAGAATGGAGGGGAGTCTGATTTAAGGTGGGGGGAGGGGGGAGGGGGCATCTGAATGAGCAGTAGTTTGTTAGTAAGCAGGAATGCTGATGGAATCTCCGTTGGTTATTTCCTGCATAGAAGCTTTAGTATCCGGGTAGATTAGGGAGGCAGGGTTGGGGGATAAGTCACAGGCAATTTGATTGGTCACTTACTGGGAGACTCGATAGCCACAGGCGATTTTATTGGTCGCTTACTGGGAGACTCGATGGCCACAGATAGGAAATTAAATGGAAGCAGTTTTCTGAGTCGATCCAAATGTTTGCACTTTATTTTATACTGAAATGGTTATCGCATACTGCAGTCTACACTCACTGTAACTGAACAGGTGTATTGTAGCTGTCCTTTTTAGAAAAAAAAAAACTGTCACGCTAAATCCTTGTAAGGAGTTTGGATTTACTTATGAATTTTTTTTTTTTTGCCTTGTCCGCTTGTCAAACCGCAGACTCGTTTTGGAAACCCGTCTGCTGCAGTCTGTAGAACTGGCCGAGCCTCTGCTTTCGCTGTGCCGTACTGTATAGAAAATGCGCCTGTGTGGCTGACCTATCAAATGTCAAGACTCTGCTTGGTTCCCTGGTGGCACGGGATCTTTGAGGTACTGAAATAAAATCCCCATATCCCCCCCCCCCTCGCCCCCCAAGACTAAGCCTTTAGCATGTTGAGCTCTGGGGAAGAAAGGAAAAAAAGAAAAAAAGTTTGGATGCTGGCCACCTGATTGGTTAGTTTGCACTTGCACCTTATTGGTCAGATTTCATTGCACTATGGGAATTGTACGTGGGTTCATTTGCTTTTTGTAGTCTTCGTACGCTGACTGTTCTTCTGTTGCAATGTCTCTCCAGGGTTTTTTTTTTTTTCTGTTACACTGCTGTTCATGGCTATTTTTTTCTTTCTTTTTTTTACTGATTTCCTGTTAAAGGAAATGGAAATTCTTGTCTTTTTGACAATAAATATTTTTTAAACCGTGACCGAGTCTCATGTGTTTTTGATTTAACATTGTTGGACTAGGCAAAATAAAAAGCAGTCTAAGTGACATGCTTTGCAGTTGTGAAGAACTCTACCCGGCCGTGACACTTTGAGACTGGCACAGGCTATTTGTGAATCGAAAAGTACGGTGAGCTTCGGTTTGTATTTTGAGAATTGAGGAGCGTCCGGCGACCGCTCCTCCCGAACTTGTGTTGTATGTTTACGCGCCGCGATGGCGCTCCGTAAATATTCTGGAGTCGTGTCCTAATTGACGCCCCGTGGGATGTTTTTGGAACCCGGCATCGAGGCGCTGTCCTGGGTTATTTACAGTGCAGACGCTGCTTCAACAAACACGCTCCAGGTGTATTTTTATTCATTTTATGCACTGAAAACAACATCCAATAGGAACACAACCCTGGGGCTGGGGCATTCTGGGTAATTCGCTCTTCCTTGTTTTTCTGCCAGAGTGGTGTTGACGTGACTCCCACCGTAAGGGTTAGAGGTCATCCAGTCTTCTCACAAACGACGGTCCCATTAACGTGAGATGCTTGTGAGTAGGAAAGGGGGGGGGGGGGGTTTAGTTCTGGGAACCAAAATGTTTTGGTGTGTACTCTCCTGCCCTGCTGTGACCTGGGGGGGTGACGCACTGGGCCTCCCTGGGAATATGGAACAGGATGGGACATCACTAATATTTTACCTGGTGAGAACTTAAGATGACGTGCTAAGATTTCAGCGAGATACTGAGCTACCCCCCACCCCATTACAGTAAAACCTAAAACCGGTATCTGTGACATTTAATTTTAGTGTAGCCTTAGGGAGGTGAGTTGTAGAAGAATGTGTACTTTTTGTCAAAAAAAACTCTGAGCTGAATTTGTGGGTAATGCTCCAGTTGTTTCTGTGTTACTGGTGTAAAGCAGGATGCCTTAACTCAAGATGTGTGCTGTCCTGCTTCCATTGACTGTGTATAAATGCATGACGGGGTGCCGCTATTTTCAACGGGCGAGACTGGAGGCCAATCGCATCACTTCCTGATCGGCCCGTCATGCACAGGATGCTGGGAACGCGCAAGATGTCGAAGAAGCAAAGTCTCTGGTATGTGTTGTAAAAGATGTACTCCTTGTAGTGTCAGCGCTGAGGAATTGGATCACAGCATCAAGGTTAGAATGTAAAATCACAATTCATGAATCATCCTAGACAATTTGATTTAAGCTATTCCTGATATTCTCAAAATAACTCGCCATAATATGTAGTGTGGATGACTCCATAGAGCAAACCTCCATCAGCTTTTTCGGATTTTTAGGGAGTTTATTCTTCAAACATTACAGCACGGTCCTTCGAAGTTCCAGGTTTATGATGTCATTATTTATGCTGAGAAGCCCAAACATTGTTGTTTCCGCTGGCACACACTAGGAGTAGGGGGGGGGCAACTTCAAAACTAGAGCAAAACAAAATGCAATGAAAGAGAAACAGGCTTCAGGAGTGCCTCAGAGAGCCGTGACCTCGGCCACGCTGCCCACATTCCCACCCTGGGTCAGGATGGCGGGAGCGTGTCTGCGCGAGCGCTCCCCATGACACCCGCTAACAACCTCGCAGGGTCCCTGCGACATTTCTCTACTGCTCCTTACCGGAGGCCCCAAGTCTCCGCCCACAGGGCCCGGGCCATAGCGCCTCTCTCCATTGACGAGTGCATTCCGAGAGGAAGCCTGCGATTGGCGAGAACAGCGGAGGGGCGCGTTCTTTAGAACTTCCTTGCTTTTGAAATGTTGAACAGAGAGTTCTCACTGAATGGCTTGCTACATTTTGCAGTGCTCCTCGAGTGATGTTTAGAGGGTGTTGTGGGGGCAGGAACGTTGGCTTCTTAGACTTGTAAGTCACTCGGGACAAATGTAAATGGTCTTTATTAGTATTTTCTGCAAAACACCAAAATGTTTTCGCCCCCCTCCTGGGTTTGAGGGCATCTGAGGGTGCCAGACCCCCCAACCTTGACCTGATCACCCCCCCCCCAAACAACTCCTCTTACCAATCACTACACCTGCTGATTTCACACACCTTCAACCAGAGAGGAGAGGAGAACTAATTGGTGAAACCAGCAGGTGTAGCGATCGTTTGGAATGAGAACCTGTATGCTCTGATCTGGGCCCTCTGTGCCACGCGATTGGGCTCCACTGGCCCAGAACCGGTCGGGAGAGAGGTAGCACTCTCACTGACTGGTACCTGTGCCCACCTGTGAGGCGCTGACAGAGTGGGCACCTGAGTTAACATGCGTCACGCTGTGAACGATGAAGTTCTTCCAATTCAGATTTCCACGATTTCCACTGTAGGAAAGATCCTGATCCTGATGACACAGCTGCACCTAGTGGGAGGTGGATGAAGCAGGGGAGCCAATCCTGTCACTGTCTAAGGATAGAAAAGTGATAGAATTATATAAATAAATTCCCAATGTCCCAGAAGAACCTGAAAACGTGGAAATCTTTAATAGCGAAAATAACAAACCTACGTCCTCTGAAACCATGGCAATGGGTTTTTTACATTACCGTGGTAATTATGCTTAAAATGGCAAATGTGTAATGCAGTTATTTCTGACCTTGTGTGACATTTTGTTCCAAATTCAGTTTTTGTTTTGTTTCTTTTGTAGATAAAAAAGTACCAACAGTACCTCCCACAATAGTCTCCACCAAGGCTGCCCATCCCTGTTCCTGGAGATCTACCCTCTGGTAGGTTTTCACTGCAGTCCTAACAAAGTACACCTCCTTCAATAGCTAGAGCAGTGCTGCCCAACCCTGTTCTTGGAGATCTACTCTCCTGTAGGTTTTAACTCCAAACGTAACAAAGCACACCTCAAATAAAAGAGCTAGATCATTTCAGACCAGACTGTGGGGCCCATCCACACACTGGAACAGAGTCTTAACAGATACCAGACCATGGGGCTCATCCACACACTGGAACAGAGCCTTAGCAGATACCAGACCATGGGGCCCATCCACACACTGGAACAGAGCCTTAACAGATACCAGACCATGGGGCTCATCCACACACTGGAACAGAGCCTTAACAGATACCAGACCATGGGGCCCATCCACACACTGGAACAGAGCCTTAACAGATACCAGACCGTGGGGCCCATCCACACACTGGAACAGAGCCTTAACAGATACCAGACCATGGGGCCCATCCACACACTGGAACAGAGCCTTAACAGATACCAGACTGTGGGGCCCATCCACACACTGGAGCAGAGCCTTAACAGATACCAGACCATGGGGCCCATCCACACACTGGAACAGAGCCTTAACAGATACCAGACCGTGGGGCCCATCCACACACTGGCACAGAGCCTTAACAGATACCAGACCATGGGGCCCATCCACACACTGGCACAGAGCCTTAACAGGATGAGTCACACTGGTTTGATTGGGTTTGTTTTAATCCAAGGACAGCTGTTTCACATTTGAGAGACAAGGAACAGCTGTTCCACTTCTAAGTCAGTGGCCTGGTGGCTCAAACTCCAGCTGAGTTTGTGCCAGTCATTTCAAAAGGTTTTCCAAATCAGCTCGCATGCAACCATTACCCATAATTCCTACAAGGGGATCTGTGCACTGGATGGAAAGAGCTGGGTCCAGCACAGGGAACCGAGCCAGTCGGTTTTCCTGACTGCGGCACAGAGAAACAATACTCCTCAGCACTTCAGCAAATCCACAGTGTCTAGCAGAGTCTTCTCCAGGCTGAGGAACCCAGAGAAAGAATGAAAAAAAAGCTATGCTGAATTCAGTCCTGGACAAAGTAAATACGTGTCATAAAATCGGTTTATACAGTTTATTTCCGTCCATTGGTATCTAGTATGTATGTAGAGCATACTCTAAACAAGGGGTGTCAAACTCCCGTCCTTGAGGTATTTTTTACTTTCAATCAGCAGCTAAGGCCGAAGGAACAAGGTGCGTGGACTCCTTAGCCAATCAGTGACCTAAATTAATCACTAGTGGTGAAACACACCAAAAACCAGCAGACACTGCAGCCCTCCAGAACTGGATTTTGACACCCCTTTATCTAGGTATTCTGGCTTGTGCTTTCCAATCTATCAGTCTTCTGTCCTCTGGTAATTAATAAAGTATGTTATTCTTCAGAAACAGCCAAACCTTTTATCAGATGTTTTAATTCTACATAAATTGCCTAGCAACGCTCAATGTTCATTTAACACGGATATTATATATGAGTCCAAACGGGGTAAAATATTTTCTATCAGAGTCTAATTAACTCCATCAGTTTAACACCTAATGGTTTACCTGTGCTTTTTCAAGAAACAAAACTGTACACATGATCTTGGCAAATAAAAAGTATGCAGATCTAGAGTGAGACTAATCCCAGAAACCTTTGCACTTAATATATGAAAAAAGTAAAAAAGAAAACATTTGACTCTATAGGCCCAAATACACCCCAAACATTAATTTAGTAAATCAGTGATAATCGTACCTAATTAAAACAGGGTAAATCACCATTCCCTATCTTCTTCTGTATACTTTCGGACGACTGTGCTTTCCTTTGCATATGAAATCCAGCCGAAGCAAAGGTTCACCAGTCGTATATTGCTACACGCCTGGCGCTTCCTGTCTCGATCTATGCTAATTCTGCGCAAATTGTGCTTCAATAGGGTCGGGTCAGAATTTTCCTGCCCGGCAACAGAGCCTGAGCACGCGAACATGCAGGGGGGGGGGGGGGATTCAGCAGGAATGGAATAAGGTTGGCACGAGACCTTGATTCGGCCGGCGGCGTACGAAACCTAAGATCTCCATCAACGGGCGCCAAGAGCCATGAACATGTGTTTGTTGGAAAGAAAGATACACCTCGGGTAACTCTCTTAAAATGTCACCGAACTGCTGGCTCTTCAAAGGCAAATGCAAATCTAGAATAAACGATCATTCCGACCTTCAAAATAAGCATACTTTTTAAAAAGAATAAATAATTCAATTGAAAAGCATAGATAAGATAAAAGTTAGATTGAGAGATCGATGCAGAATGCAACATTTATATTTTTCCTGCGCAACTGTTTACCGGGAAAATATAGTTGAAGATGCAAACTTGCACAACTTTAGCACTCGGAAAACTGTGGCAGCGTTTCATTTAAAAAATCGTGCAGACCCATCTTTGACGGTGAAGGCCTTTTGTGATGTACTCGTCGTCTCGTGCGTTGCCATCAGTTTACCGCAGGTATAAAATCAATGCGGAGAAAACATCCTGGGCACGCGCGTTGAAGTGTCTCGGCTGCCGGAAGTTTGGAGAGAGATGTCTATGGACATGCTGACGGCGTTAATGATACCATCATAGTTTTGCAGACTCTTTGGCGACTATTTCGCATATACAAAACGCGCTATAATTATACGGACCCGCGGGCATAATGGGTCAGCATGTCAGCTGGAGAATATATGCACCTGGGACACGTGCCAAAATGTGCACTGTTCTAAAAAAAATAAAAAGAAAAAGAAACAAGACGTTCCAAGTCGTTTAGGCGTCCTTCGCGGTCAAGTGGTAAATATGGACTTTCCCCGATCCCCTGCTTAAACCCTGTTTGTAGGTGGTGCCTGAAATAACCAGCTCTCTTAAAATATTTTTTCATGAATCATATACAGACTATGTATTCTGCACGATAAACAAAGATGTCAGACACAGTTGCGTTGCATTGTGTGTGCGTGTGTGAGAGAGATTCTGTGCCCGTGTATCTAGGCATGTTCAATGTTAGGCCACACAGGTCATGGGGTCAAATCCCAGGTGGGACTAGAACAGTGTGACCCCCGAGGGAGTCGTTTCACAGCACCGTGTGACTTTCCTCAGCAAACATTCCACTCTACTGTACAAAATGGGTCATCCTGAACAGGAGCTCAGCTATGAAAATAACACCATATCCTCCCAAGGCCTGGCCGTTTATTTTTGTCCCCTGTAGAGGACACGAGACCCTGGTCTTTATCTCAAGAACCATATATTTATACCGTTCTGAAACCTACACTGCAAGGGATAAAAAATTTAAATAAAAGAAATAATATTTTTGAAAAAATCTTCACTGAAACATGTCTTTGTGATCCACTGTTTTTCTGCCTGTTCTTAGGGGGAAGTAATGCTGTGTGTGGTTGTGCCTGGGCTTTCTGAGGCTGTATGAACAGGTAGACTCTGAGAGCGATAATTTATAAAAATGACTGTTAAAAGTCACCTGTGACTAGGGCTAGATGCTTATTTCTTGATGTTTACTTCAGGAATTTAATCATAAACTTTGATTAACCTTATAATTTCAGTGTAAGGTTATGAAGTTTTGTTGTTGTTGTTGTTGTTGTGGTACTGTGCTTGTACCCTTCGATAGCTCAGTTGGTAGAGCGGAGGACTGTAGTTGGGCCTCGTTGAAATCCTTAGGTCGCTGGTTCGACTCCGGCTCGAAGGAATGTTTTTTTCGGAATTCATCAGTTAAGTCTGGCATATGCAAAATACCCCTTTCTTAAAACAACATCCACAGAGTAGGGACTGTCTAAATGACATGGTTACTCTTAGTACTGGTTCACCAGTGCTCCCTAAAATGGGTCACTATCAGGTGTTTTGGCCCAAAGGAAGGGTTACTGTGGGTAGCCTATCTCCAAATGAACAGTGTTTGATGTTTACTTCTGGAATTTAATCATGAACTTGGATAATATCAGTGTAAGTTTATGAAGTTTTGTTTTTGTTGTTAATGTTGTTGTTGTTGTTGCTGTTGTGGTACAATACACGTGCCCTTCGATAGCTCAGTTGGTAGAGCGGAGGACTGTAGTTGGGTCTCGTTGAAATCCTTAGGTCGCTGGTTCGACTCCGACTCGAAGGAGTGGTTTTTTTTTTTTGGCTGTGGAAAAAGTTGAATAAGTCGCTCTGGACAAGAGTGCCTGCTAAATGGCTGTAATGTTGTTTTAAAGTGCTTTCAGTGCAGCAGGTGGGGGTTAGGGTTAGGGTCTTTCCTAAAACAACATCCACAGAGTAGAGACTGTCTAAATAACATGGCTACTCTTAGTACTGGTTCACCAGTGCTCTCTAAAATGGGCCACACTCAGGTGTTTTTTGGTCCAAAGCAAGGGTTACTGTGGGTAGCCTATCTCCAGTGAACAGTGTTTGATGTTTACCTTTGCAATTGAATCATAAACTTTGATAATTTCAGATTAAGTCTATTGTTGTGGTGCTGTGCTTGTACCCTTCGATAGCTCAGTTGGTAGAGCGGAGGACTGTAGTTGGGTCTCGTTGAAATCCTTAGGTCGCTGGTTCGACTCCGGCTCGAAGGAATGTTTTTTTTTTTTGGCTGTGAAAAAAGTTGTATAAGTCGCTCAGGACAAGAGCGTCTGCTAAATGGCTGTAATGTTGTTTTAAAGTGCTTTCAGTGAAGCAGGTGGGGGGTGGAGGTCTTTACCATGGAATTCATCAGTTAAGTCTGGCGTACGTAATACCCCTTTCCTAAAATAACATTTTCTCATGCCAGTGTGAGATACGGCAGTTCTGGGAAACACCGTTGGCTGCCGCATGGAGAGAGAGAGAGAGAACGCACCCACACCGACACGAAATGAAATAAACAAACATGTTCACCCTTCCCCCTCACGGGTTCCAGGCAAAAATAATAACTAAAACAACAAGCCAAAATAACTAAGATGGAGGAAAGTAAAACGAAGCGACCACTTTCCGGTGCGCCGCCTGTAGCTGGCCTGCTTTCCAGCGGACAAGCTCCTTTCCAGTGGCGGCTTACTTTAGTTTTGTGCTCGGTTAAACACGTAAACAAAAACTAAACAAAAAAACTAAATGAAGAAACGCGCTCTTGCGGTGTGAGCTCCCGGTCTCGAGCCCCGAACTGCGGAGAGCAACACACTGGCACAGTCCAGGTGCGTGTGCTCTCTCCACCAGCCGACGGACCAAACGCCACGCACATCCACAGAGCAGAGACTGTCTATAACTGAAACGGATCACCTGTGACTAGGTCTAGATGTTTATTGTTTGATGTTTACTTCTGGAATTTAATCATAAACTTTGATAATTTCAGTGTAAGTTTAAGAAGTTTTGTTTTTGTTGTTGTTGTTGTTGTTGCTGTTGGTGTTGCTGTTGTAGTACTGTGCTCGTAGCCTTCGATAGCTCAGTTGGTAGAGCGGAGGACTGTAGTTGGGTCTCGTTGAAATCCTTAGGTCGCTGGTTCGACTCCGGCTCGAAGGAATGTTTTTTTTTTTTTGGAATTCATCGGTTAAGTCTGGCGTATGCAAAATACCCCTTTCCTAAAACAACATCGGCAGAGCAGGGACTGTCTAAATGACATGGCTACTGTTAGTACTGGTTCACCAGTGCTCTCTAAAATGGGTCACTATCAGGTCTTGTGGCCCAAAGCAAGGGTTACCGTGGGTAGCCTATTTCCAGTGAACAGTACCTTTGGAATTGAATCATAAACTTTGATCATTTCAGTCTAAGTCTGTTGTTGTGATGCTGTGCTTGTACCCTTCGATAGCTCAGTTGGTAGAGCGGAGGACTGTAGTTGGGTCTCATTGAAATCCTTAGGTCGCTGGTTCGACTCCGGCTCGAAGGAATGTTTTTTTTGGATTTAATCAGTTAAGTCTGGCGTACATAGTACCCCTTTCCTAAAACAACATCCACAGAGCAGGGACTGTCTAAATGACATGGCTACTCTTAGTCCTGTTTGACCAGTGCTCTCTCTAATAGGCCACTCTCATGTCTTGTGGCCCAAAGCAAAGGGTTACTGCGGGTAGCCTAGTTCCAGTGAACAGCGGCCAGCTTGTAGCCTTAATTCATAACTTCAGTTCAACTCCATATAATTCAGAGGCGTCCGATCTTATCCTAAAAGGGCCGGTGTGTGGGCGCTGGGTTTTGTTTTAGCCCGGCAGTACAGCACCTGATTGATCTAACTAATCAATCATGGTCTTCAGTCATGACCTTGATAAGTAGAATCAAGTGTCTTAGCTAAAGATTGGCTAAGATTGGACACCCGTGATACAATTGAATCCTCCCATTTCTGAAATTAATGAAACGGATCACCTGTGACTAGGTCTAGATGTTTATTGTTTGATGTTTACTTCTGGAATTTAATCATAAACTTTGATAATTTCAGTGTAAGTTTAAGATGTTTTGTTTTTGTTGTTGTTGTTGCTGTTGTAGTACTGTGCTTGTAGCCTTCGATAGCTCAGTTGGTAGAGCGGAGGACTGTAGTTGGACCTTGTTGAAATCCTTAGGTCGCTGGTTCGACTCCGGCTCGAAGGAATGCTTTTTTCGGAATTCATCGGTTAAGTCTGGCGTACGCAAAATACCCCTTTCCTAAAACAACATCGGCAGAGCAGGGACTGTCTAAATGACATGGCTACTGTTAGTACTGGTTCACCAGTGCTCTCTAAAATGGGCCACTATCAGGTCTTGTGGCCCAAAGCAAGAGTTACTGTGGGTAGCCTATCTCCAGTGAACAGTGTTTGATGTTTACCTTTGGAATTTAATCATAAACTTTGATAATTTCAGTCTAAGTCTGTTGTTGTGGTGCTGTGCTTGTACTCTTCGATAGCTCAGTTGGTAGAGTGGAGAACTGTAGTTGGGCCTCGTTGAAATCCTTAGGTCGCTGGTTCGACTCCGGCTCGAAGGAATGTTTTTTTTTGGCTGTGGAAAAAGTTGTATAAGTCACTCTGGACAAGAGCGTCTGCTGAATGACTGTAATGTTGTTTTAAAGTGCTTTCAGTGAAGCAGGTGGGGTTAGGGTTAGGGTCTTTCCTAAAACAATATCGGCAGAGCAGGGACTGTCTAAATGACATGGCTACTCTTAACGCTGGCTCACCAGTGCTCTCTCTAATGAGCCACTATCAGGTCTTGTGGCCCAAAGGAAGGGTGACTGTGGGTAGCCTATCTCCAGTGAACAGTGTTTGATGTTTACCTTTGGAATTTAATCATAAACTTTGATAATTTCAGTCTAAGTCTGTTGTTGTGGTGCTGTGCTTGTACCCTTCGATAGCTCAGTTGGTAGAGCGGAGGACTGTAGTTGGGTCTCGTTGAAATCCTTAGGTCGCTGGTTCGACTCCGGCTCGAAGGAATGTTTTTTTTTTTTTGGATTTAATCAGTTAAGTCTGGCGTACATAGTACCCCTTTCCTAAAACAACATCCACAGAGCAGGGACTGTCTAAATGACATGGCTACTCTTAACGCTAGTTCACCAGTGCTCTCTCTAATGGGTCACCCTCCGGTCTATTGGCCCGAAGCAAAGGGTCACTGCGTGCAGCCTCTCTCCAGTGAACAGGGAGGAAAAGGGGCCAGCTTGTGTCCTTCACGGGACCTTTAAGGGCATCAAATTGCCCATCAGCACCGTGTCCCAATGCATGTTATCACCAGTGCTGACACTAGGATTTCAAGAAACAGCCTGCGAGCCTGCACCCCGCCTGCCCCCCGTCCCCCCCCCCCCCTCGTCCCCGCCCGCCCCTCGTCCCCCTTTGCACCTAGAGAACGCTTACTGCAAGCGGCCGCTGGTTTGGACCCAGCCATTCACAGTCTGTGTGGGGGGGGGGGGGGGAGAGGCCATCCAAACCCGCTACACGATAAACGCGGACCCTTACTGGCTGTCCCGTCGGAATGATGTGGTGCCTTACCCTGGGTGTGCTGGGCCTGTCCTTGGGGACCCGGGGCAGCAGGGCTCCGTGAGGCTGTGGATCTGGGGCACAGTTAGGGGTGCGTGCTGGGCAGACTGGCTGGAGCGTTGAGGCTAAGTGCACACGCTGCGTTACGCTACAAAACGATTAGTGGACCCTCTTATCCAGGGCGACTTACGAAAGTGGAGTACAAAAAGTGCAGCGTCACCAAGAATCTTACACACACACACACACACAATATTAACCTGTGTGTCTGTGTGTGTGTGTGCGCGCGTGTGTGTGTGATGCGTGCATAGCAAGAATTTCAAGTCATCAACAATGATTCATAGCTTCATAGTTATACTCCATATCATTTTGAGGTGTCCTATCTTATCCAAAAAGAGCCGGTGTGGGTGCAGGTTTTTGTTTTAGCTCAGCACTATGACACCTGATTGTACTAGTTAGCCAATCATGGTCTTCAATCAAGGCCTTGATAAGCAGAATCTGGTGTCCTAGTGCTGGGCTGAAATAAAAAAACCTGTGCCCTTTTCAGATAAGATCGGACACCCTTGATATAACTAAATCCTCCTATTTCTAACAGTCCTACCAGTTCCAGTGAAAATAGCAGTTATTTTTAGTGTTTTTCCATTTTCTCTATATGGTTCTTGTAGCCTTATCTCCGTTGTTTTAATATAAATGTGCGGTGAAGAATATGTGCACGCACATGTGTGTGTACACACGGGTCGGACGGGAGCTTCCTGTGTTCAGGACTTCCAGCTGTAATTCTGGGAATGCTGCAGGGAGCGCGTCGTTCGTGATGGTGGCCCACACCGCGTCCTTGCGCCAGACAGACGTTGTACCAGCGTGAAATTAATATTGTACGCGTACCGTAAATAACACGTCAGAAGGGTATAAATCCTGCAGATGTCAAAACTGTATGTCCAGCGATGGAGGGTCAAGGGAGGGGGGCGGGGGGTCCTTGTTGGAAACAGTCCGCCCAGGAACATCAAGGTCCTAGCTCATGTGTCCATTGCGCAATTAGAAATTATTCTCGGGTACTGTCCCAAGCTGAGAACACAAAAATAAATTAATAAAAGATACAGGCGCACGTTCCCCCATCACTGGAGCCTGTACACAGTAAAATGTCCGGTGATAATTCAGCTCTAACAGTGTTAATTCAACTCTTAGCAGATAACATTTGGTCCAACTCTGGAATGTGGGACCAAATGTTATCTGTCAAGTGTTGAATTAACACTGTTAGAGTTGAATTATCACCGGACATTTTACTGTGTAGACTCCTCCTCGCCCTTCCGAAGAATCCCCCATACCCCCCCCCCCCCCTTTACTGACCAGCGAGTCAGTGCACTGGACGCTAAGCATCATGGGAAGAGGCCCAAGCTGTTAGTGCCGTTTCCCTGTCTGCTGATTCCCTGAGAGGGTTTTATTCCTCTCCTGTCCGCAGGTGTTTGCAAGTTGAAGTCACTCAGCTTCAGGTATAAAGTCTGATTGTGATGGGGGGGGAGGGGTTGGTATGAGCACCTGCCCCTCAAAAGGTCTCTGCATGGCTCTGTACTGGAGTCTTCTAAAAACAGCTCCTGCTGGGTTTTATGAATCTGTGCTGCATAAAAACAGTGAATTTAACTACGACTGTCAGAGGGAGTGGGGCTCTTCATCATGAAGGAATATGCGGAAGGATGAGCTCGTTTTAAATAAACAGAAGATGTTTAGATTCATGGTTTTAATCTTGCATGAGGAGATGGGTAAATGGACTGCATTTATACAGCGCTTTTATCCAAAGTGCTTTACATTCACCAGAGCACTTAAGGGTTAGGTGTCTTGCTCAAGGACACTTCGACATGTTTGGGACAGGGGATCGAACCAGCAACCCTCCGACTGCCAGATAGGCACTCTTACCTCCTGAGCTATGTCACCCCACTAAGCTGCGTATGCACAACGTTAGTTGTTTATCTTTTATTTAAAAAGGGTAGTCACTTGAAACAGGGGCCTCGTTTGCATTATAACCGTGTGTACATGCTTAAAACATAAACAAAAAAAAAGTGCACTGTAATAATGGTCATCCTATCGCCTCTGAGGGGGAATGATGACGTCACTGGTACGTGCGGTGGAGGAGTGGTTTCTAACCTGGTTTGTGGCCTGCGGCCTGTGTTGCGTTTGCTTGTTTTTTTATTCTGTCTCTAGGTTCGCTAGCGTCTCTTCATTAAGCTCGTGTGCGTTTCCCGTGTGGATGGCGTGGTTTCTCATAACGGACGGGTTTCTGACGGTAGGCGGTACCTCACTTTCCACCTTAGATATCGCAAAATTATCTAAATGTGGCAGTGGCTGCTGTCCGAGGCCCGTATCTTATAATAACTCTGCAGCGATGTACGTGCGGGGCCTGACCTCGCTCGCGTCTGCCGAAGAAACTCGAGATTGCGGCGTGCCCGGCTCACGAGACGTCGCGCGTCAGTAAACCGGGCTTTATTTGCATAAGATTACAGGTGATCTTTCTTTTCTCCCTCTCTTTGTGATTAGCAATTGTTCTGTCAGCGCTGAAACAAACGCATCTGGCCATTTCTCAACAGCAACCGATGCTACCGCAACGCCCCCCCCCCCCTTTAAAAAAATGTAAAGAATTATCGGCTGCTTATCAGCGCGTGGCGAGAGAATGCGCAACCCGACCGCTACTGTCTTTGATTCTGCTCACTGAGTCAGCTTTGAAGGACAGCCTAGATGATTGAATCCTCATTTTAATGAGACATGTGGAGCCTCCATTAAGGCTCTTGAATCTGACACCCGGGAGCAGTGGGGTTTGGGGTGTGATAGTTCAACAGCTGTAGCTTTGAACAAGGTACCCAGGATGCACTGCTCGAGTCACTTTAACTGGTTGGGATTAGGTTCTCAGGTTTGTAGTCCAAAGTCTCCTTTAAAAAAAAAAAATTAAGGTGAAATATCACAAATATGTGATTACAATGTTCTTAACCAGACATTCTAATGCTGATGTAATCACTGCTGGTAATTTAAAGAGTTCTAGAACACAGAATTCTCAATAAATAAATAAATTAAATAAATCCAAAAAACCTACTCATCAAAGGTGAATAATAGGTCCATGGCAGGGTAGAGTGTGATTATGCCAGTACTAAAGTCAAATATTATAATGATGATATTTGTAATATTGTGCTGCTACAACACAGTGGCCATATTGCATGCTTGATTTCATGCCCATGCAGATGGCTAACGCTTTTCAAAATAATAAAGCTGACCAGTGGTCCCAACACTCACCCCTGTGATGCTCAAACTCTCATTATCTTCCGCGACTGAAGTCCCAAATTCAGTTTGCTAATGGGCCAGTCGTGTTGTATGTGTACTTAGATGCGATCCAATCACATACTATGATGAGCAGTGTCTTTGTATTTGTGTTTGACTAAACCAAACAGTGATTTGTTTAGATGACGGATTACAGAATCTTTTGGTGAAAGTCTAACTGGCCTGTGGCTTGCTGTATTCAGCAATGAACATTTTATTTATTAGTCAAAATATTTCTGCTTCAGTTTTATTTTTTGTTATTATTATTCCTTTTTTGAGAAATGAAATTTTTTTTAGAACATAGCTCCTATTGATCTGGAGAACTTTTAAATAATTTTGTCTATATTTCTATCTGAAGCATTTCAAAGTGGGCATATTAGCAGATGCCCAAGGGATCTCCACGTCACGACTTTCTACAGAGCTGCATCCTGTAGGCTGTGTACGTGCTTTTATGTTCTCGTGTTCTAGATGGGCTGAATGGCCTGTTCTCCTCATTATGTTCTATATGGGCTGGATCTGTGCTAGATTATTTTAGAAATACGAGAGGAAACTCAAAGGTAATTGACAAACACTATTATAAAAAATACAATTGAACTAAATATAAATTGTATTATTGCATTGATTGCTCTTTAATTGTTTTATAACAACATATTGCGCTCTCAAAAAGGATGAGTTCACATCCAACTTACTTTTTGTGTTTATACTTACCC
The DNA here is from genome assembly GCF_018555375.3 of Anguilla rostrata. Lineage (NCBI taxonomy): Eukaryota > Metazoa > Chordata > Actinopteri > Anguilliformes > Anguillidae > Anguilla > Anguilla rostrata. The sequence goes on along the minus strand of NC_057937.1, from coordinate 61,737,778 downwards.
GTTACTAATTGTGTTACAGATATACATTTTAGGTGTTACAAAGCGAGACTTTTTTACGCAGACTGTTTAAAAGTAATATAAAATGTGTTGTCCTAAACTACGCACGGAGGTGTGTTAAAAATGGCACGTTGGGCGTTGTTTTTAACACCTCTGTTCTGAGAGGATATCTGAATTTTTCACGGCATCCATCACCAACACTCACCACCGGTCCACACCCAGGCTCCCCTAACAAACTACAGCATTTTTAAATCTTCGTTTGAGGTTGACCCACTGCTTTTGTTAGGAGTGCACTTTGAAAAGAGAGGGTTCTAAAGGGTTCCCCCTGTGGGGAACCCTATCTGGTTCAAGGGTTCTTTGTTAGGCAAAATTGTTTAATCTGGGAGTTTTTAGATTTTTCACACCTATCATAAAGGGTTGAATATAGAACCGAATAGGTTTCCTCTATGGACACAAGCCAAAGAGCCCTTTTTTCCGAGAATGTGTCAATGGTGGCTCTCTCCCCCCCCCCCCCCCCCCCAATTTTGTTATATTTAAACTCTCATGATTAGAATTCTGTACGGTGTGAAAGTTGGCACAAATTGAATAGACTTGCTGCCACCTAGTGGACGCACAGGCAGTGCAGCTCAATTCAACAATTTTACTTCTTCAAATTTGGAATGTCAAACAAAAAGGTCTCCAACTCCAACAGCTACTAATCTTGATATGGACAGTGGTTCTTTTGGTTTTGTGTTTCTTGTCCAAACTAATAATCGCTCCTTGAGGAATCAAAAAAAAAAATAAAAAATTTGGCCTCAGCTTGCCTCAACCCTCAGACTTACTGTTTTCCTAATCCTAACCCTATCTGAACCCTAATTTGAGCCCAAAAGGATATTTGAAGCCATAGGCATATTCTTAAAAATCGAATTATTCATTTGTAATTGATGAAAAACAATGTAAATATCATGAATAAAATAATACAAATGGAAAATATTATATTATATTATATAGGTCATTAAAAAAATAATAATGTTTTCCCTGAAAATATATGCATATATTATGCATTTTTTATGGTCATAGGTACACATGCTACTCGAGAAATTTTTTGCCTCATCGAAACTCAAATACAAACATATGTTATAACCTTTCTTTAAGCTGCTGAACACAATTGCCTCAACTTGCCTCGTTTTTCCTAATTCTAATTGTAACCCTAATTGCAACCCTAACTTTAATTCCAATCATAATCCTCATCATAAACTCTAGTTTGACCCCATACACTATTTCTAGCCCGAGGAATCGTCTGTTAATATTTGAATCTTCTGTTAAGATGCAGTACAATTTACACATTATCAGTTTGATTTAGAAAAAGACAAAAGACACTAAAGTCAATTATTATGAAGAATGTATTTAGGCTGTATCAAAAATACCTAAATACATGAAGCTGTACTCTTGTGAAAAACCCTGAAAGAAAGTGAAACAACTTGAGTCGTCCAAAACGAACCCTTGAACTAATCATTTTCCAAGGTCTAAAAAACAACCCCAATCCCATTTTGAACCAGGCCTTTTCCATATGCCTAACCCTAATCCCAATTCTTACCTTGTAGATTATTTTTCAAATAGGTCAAGGTTTGTAGGAAAAGAAGGGGTGTCTTTAAAATGAAATAATTTAAAAAAAAACAATTTACCAGAAGCTATGGACCCTTGAAGCAAATTTGTTCTTCATCAATTTTTCCACTTGCACTATAGCCAGTAATGTCACAATACATTATATTGATATCAGATTACCAATAAATAACTGTAACTGCTTTATTAGCACATTAAAAACTGTTTCTAACATAAAAACGTATGATATATTTTACAATATCCCTAGATACATCTTCGCTTTATATTACGCGTGTAAGAAATTATGGTGCACACTTAAAAAAATTTTTTTTTTAATTTAGCAATTGAGCACTACATTTCCCATCAGCCACAGTAAAGTTAGGCGCGCGATTTGGTTTGTCCCGCCAATTGAATCTTCATTTTGGATTCCGATTGGTTATAAATATCGTCAGAAGTAATTCACTTTGAATGTAATTGGCTCCTCGTCTGAAAGAAGTAGTCCCGGATGTCCTGGTAGTCTGCGTATATAATGAAGTTAAGGCGGGACGACCAGTTTTGAACAAGATAAGGTAAAGCGCATTTTAGCTGTGATCTGCGTGTCGGCATAGCAGTAATACAATGGTAAGCTCTTTTTTCTTTTTCAGATAATTTTCAACGTGTTTGCGTTGTGCATCTTATTTCTTAATGAATCCAGTTGTATATTGCTAGCTACTGATCTAATGTAGGCCTTCGTTTTATGTATACGATTAGCTTACGTTAGCTTGCTGCCTCAGCATATGCTACTAATTCAAATGCTTATCTTGGCTCGCAGTAGTGTAGTATAAGAAAGTGTTTTCTTAAGATTGTTTCTTCAAAAATGCACGTTGTAGTTCAGCTAATATAGATACGAATTGACCGTAGAACGATTTGGTGTTTTTTTTTCTGTTTTACTGTCTTTACACTTTGTTTGCAAACGTTTAAAAAAAGAAAAAAGAAACATTTTGGCACATTTTAGGCTGGTGGCAAGGCTGGGAAGGATTCCGGAAAAACTAAAACAAAAGCCGTTTCGCGGTCCCAGAGAGCAGGCTTGCAGGTCAGTATGTCCGCGTTATTGTGATCATTCGTAATAATAATAGAGGTGGTAATAATGATTATAATAATAAAATGTATTTATTAATTAGTTAATATTTGTTATTGTTTTTTTTTTTTTTAAATAATTGCTTATTTAATGGGCAGCTGTACCTTTCAGTAATATTATGGCTACACGTGATGAAAGCCTTGCTATGTAGCTCAAGGACACGTGATTCTGGTCAATGTTAGCCTGGCTAAACAAACGAAAAGGAAAATAGCGGAACAACTGGACATATTTTGCCGTAATGCAACACGGCACGAGCGGTCAGAGGCCGCGTGCGTGCAGGTGTCCTCGTTTGGTCCGTCCGTAATCTGGGATAATGTTGAAACTGTCTTCCTCTTCTCTCCGTCGTTCATTTTTTTTTTATATCACAGTTCCCCGTGGGCCGTATTCACAGACACCTGAAATCCAGGACGACCAGTCACGGTCGCGTTGGGGCGACTGCAGCCGTCTACAGTGCAGCTATTCTGGAATACTTGACTGCTGAGGTAGGGCAGTGTAAATCTGCTAAAGCATGATGCGCTGCTTATTGCTCTTTGGGTTTTACTGTAGGCATTAATGCTGGGTAGATTCAGCAATTAGTAATGCTTGCTGCAGTGAGATGACTTGCTCATTGGACCCACAAAATGAGCCAATTGATCCAAAATGACAGACAGATTAATAAATTAAGGCGAGTGTGATCTTGCAGCATCGTCAGTGAGATTCCATAAATGTCTATAAGGCAGATGTTTTGGGCTCAGGATTTTTGGGGACAGAGGGAATGCGCCGCTTGGTTCTGATGTTTAAACGCTCCTGGCCGTTCCCCAGGTGCTGGAGTTGGCGGGAAACGCCTCTAAGGACCTGAAGGTGAAGCGCATCACGCCCCGCCATCTGCAGCTGGCCATCCGCGGGGACGAGGAGCTCGACTCACTCATCAAGGCCACCATCGCTGGAGGAGGTCAGTCAGAGTCCCGCTGCTCTTACACACACACATGCACGCACACACACACATGCACGCACACACACGCACGCATGCAAGTCCAAGGCCACCATTGCCGATGGCGGTAAGCTCCGCCCACCTCCTCCCACTCCCCTCTAGCTGCACCGGCTGGTGCGTCACCGCGGGCAACGGCTAGGCTACGGTTGAGGGTTCCCCCGGTCGGGTTGTTTCCCCCCTGCTACTAAATTTGCAGTTGAGTCACAATCCCGTGCCCCTTTTTTCTTTTTTTTTGGGATGTCTGAAATATTTTCACACCAGTTGGGTCAACACTTTGACTCTACTCTGATATAGGGTGATTCTAACCGACTGAGACACAGGGAAGTGGTTGATTCAATGGATAAAGGAGTGTGTCATGCACTGTGCTTCCTGTGAACTTCCCTTTGGCAGTCTTACCAGCGACTGAGCGGGCGTGTGCCTTGTGTAGCCCGTCTCCGCTACGCTAAGCGTGGTACTCGGATAGTGAGGCTAAGGTGTCCTGACATTTAGAGTTCGGTTCCTGAACGGTTCGGGTAAAACTGCCCGCTGTGTTATAGTCTGTTTCGCTCGAGTCCCATGATCTGTGCGGAGGAGTTTTTAAACGCACGAGCGGTCTCTCTGGCGCTCAGAATCTCCCGCGTTTCGCTGTGACTCAGCGCTCGTGCCCCGCCCGCGAAGCACTGTTTTCCGCAAACGCCCTGTTCGCTGGAAAGGACTGGGGATTTCGGGTGTAGTTGCCTGCTGGAACACGTATTGGGGGGGGTGGCAGGGGGGGAGTTTGTTTGACATTCAAGTGTCACTGCTTAGTGTTTAGTGTTTATAATGCACCAACTTGGCAACCGCAACACAGGAAGTACGAAGGTTGGGACATTGTCAGTCAGTTGCGCAAGAACCTGCATGCAGACCTTTCTTTGTTGTTGGTAGATCCCTACATCCATGCGCTGTATCAGACCCACTGTCAGTGTAAATGGTCGTGTACAGACGCGTTTTCGCTGGGATGGTTTTATATCGAGGGCCTAAATCGTAACTGAGGGTTGCCAGGTGGTGTGATCAGCATTCTTTGTTCCCTGAGGACACCTGCCATTCTGCAGTTTACCTTTATTTGGTCACTGAATATAGGAAATGTCTCCACGCTGCCCCCTGCTGTCACACATCAGCTATTTCACCTTGCACATGATCCTTTGGAAAAGCTTAAGCAAGGCTGGTATTGGGATCAGAATCATTGCAGCACTGAATAATACAGTCAAATACTCAATTTATTCCTGCTCTCACATTTCAATCAGTTTTTAAAAAATCTCTTATTAAATATGCACTGCTGTGGAACACATTTGCTGTTATTTACTGAAAGTCCATGTTCCTATAATGCGTTGCAGGCCATTTAGTTTTCCTAACGGTCTTCAGCAGTACCGATGTAAAGAAGTGGGCAGTGAGGGCCGTGGCTGTTTCTGGTTTTCATTCCGACTTCTGGCCTTCATTGCGTGATTAACCGTAACATTCATGCCGTTTGACAGTTTGGCTGCAGCTCTTGATAAGCGCATTAGTGACAGCCACAGGCCGTTCTTGTGTCCCGATGTGAACTGTGAGTGAACCAGCGCTGTGTGTATACAGCCAATTGGCTCATTTAGCTAGGGTAACTGGTGGAAACAACAACCTGCAAACACACCTACCTTCCAGAATAGAATTTGCCCGCCTGTGATTTAACGTGATTGTAAATGAGTTTGTGCAGGTGAGCGTTGGCCCAGGAGCTGAGGTGGTGGGCGGGGCTCCTGTGCTGGAGGGCGGGGCCACTGCATTGGTGGGCGGGGCCTCCGCACAGCCTGGCTTGCGTTTCTCTCTGTAGGCAGGAGGACCACACAGACCGTGTCATGCATGACCTCTGACCCCTTTTCCCTTCTCCCTCTGCACAGGAGTCATCCCCCACATCCACAAGTCTCTGATTGGCAAGAAGGGACAGCAGAAGACCGTATAACCCCGCCTCCACGGTCAGGTCATCTCAGGACAACAGCGGCGTCTCCGAAGGACCTAGAACGTTCTTTCTTTTAAGACTGTTTTAAAGGTGGGGGGGGTGGTAGGGGAGGGAGAAGAGGGTTGTCCTCTGCCCCTGTTCATTCTGGGTTTTTTTGTTTTGTTTTTTTAAAGGAAGGTTGGCTTCAGAGAAGCTGGGATTTTCCATTTTAAGATTCATGTTCAGGTACCGAGCTGGGGGGTGTGGTAAAGTGGGGGGTGAGGGGTGTGCGGTTTGACTGAAGTGACTTCCTGGAAATAAAGGTCAATAAGCACTCCTCTGCCTCTGAACTTCCTTTCCTGGGGTGTGCCAGTTTGTGTGATGCGGACAGGACAGATTTAGTAACTAGAAAAGGGGAGTTCCTCTAATCACAAAGTAAGCTTTCTGACTACTTCAGGGCACGCTTTGGGTTTACAGGAAGTGTCAGCCAGTCACAATGGCTGTTGTTTATTAGCTGACACCAATGTACTTTCTGATTGGAGGTCCTCTGGTGGGCTGTGTTGTATACCATTAAAGGTCTGAAGTGTAATAGGAAATCCGCTTGAAGCCTGGCTCCTGTTTGCTGTGGTTAGGGCTGGGAAGATGGATGAAGGCCACAAGCCTTCAACTTTCAGAATATTTTTGTAGGAAGTACAAGTTCTTAAAACAATACATTAGTGAAAAGAATTTGAAATGCCTGAGATCTGGATTCGGCAATCTGTTTAGACTCGACCAAAGATACAATCACAGATCTGTCCCGACTAATCCTTCCATAAATCAGAGCATTGAGTCAATCCTGCCACTAGGGGGCAGCATTACACAGGAGTAAAAATAACCCTGGTGAAAGGTGACTCACTAGTACATGTGTTATTTGAGTGAAGTCAGAATGGCGATGCACATTCAAACACACCATTAGGAAGTCCTACAAAAATTGCTTGAAGTAAAAGTAAACTTCAGGTGAGATTCTTAAGTAATGTGGCAGAATAACTGAAGGCAGAATAAGTTAAAATCTTAATCATGGCAAACTGATCCAAAACCAATCATCTCTCAAGATAGGGAAAATGAAAACTGGACATTAGCTGGGCATATATTTTAGGCATTTAGGCAGATTCTGTTATCCAGAGCGACTTACTCAATTTTACACAGCATTTATATTGCATCCATTTATACAGCTGGATATGTACTGAAGCAATGCAGGTTAAGTACTTTGTTAAACGGTACAATCGTTAGCTTACAAGACCAGTTCCCTACCCATTATACTACACTGCCGCCCTACATATCACATTTAGCATTTCTTTAGAAGTACCAAATAAATGTAAAGGTTGATAAAATGACAATTTTCATGTTTACATTGTAAAATATTTACACTTGGAAAAAAAATATTGCGTCATGGGTAATTCTATTCTGAATTTAAAGTTTTAAATCCCAGAGAAATATGCTGTGCGTTATTTTATGCCATGACTGTGGCTCTTGTGTTTTATGTGGGTCGTATGTCTCCGGGTAGATAAATCGGTGGCTTTCGCAAGTTCTAATTCAATTTTGCCGTTACGGTTTAATTCAACTCATTCCCAGGATGCAGTTTAAACGCTTCCACATGCAGCACAACAACGGCCGTGCGTGCAACCATTTAAATAAGACTTCAGTCTAAATTTAGACTTTTCACATCCTTTAAAAGACAACAATGGAATGCCATTTAATTCATTCAACCACAGCTGAAATGAACCAGGTTCAGTGGCTAAGCACTAATGACTTCTCAATAAGTCCCAGAGTCAGACTGGCCAAAGATAATGGAGAACAAGCTGCAATATAAATGTTGAAATCAAAATAATTCCTTTCAGGAGAACTTTTTTAATTGGAGATTTGCATTTTTTCATAGTCACAGTGAGGCCTGTAAAAACCCGGAACCTTCCCAGATCTGGAACATGGACTGAGCTAAAAAGAGCAGCTGTTCTGGGTTTTACTCAGCGCAGTTATCCAGCTAACTCAGTAATCCTGCTTTGTGATACCGGTCCCTGCATTGCAACAAATTTCAAACGAGCTCCCTAAAGGACAGAGAATATACTGAATATATATTACTAATATAACGCTAATAAGTGGACTTTTTTTTGTTGCTGAAAAATAATGATATAACCTATTTTTTTTAATCACAGAAATGTATTTTTTTTTAAATATATTGAATGATATTTCCTGGCTTCCTGGGGACGTCTCTAGCCCTGAGATGGTAGAAAGAGCCAGTTTCTGTTGGTGAGCAGGAGGTTATTAAATATGTATGCTGCTCCTTTCCTGAGGCTGCAGTTTGAATAATGTCCTACAGAGACAGGTATATTACACAACTGGCTCTCTGAATTCTGAAATACATACCATAAATATCATACGCCTTCTGAATTCTCAAACAGCCGACATAAATGTGTAGAAATGTTTCCACCATTTCAGGAACAAAATCTCCCACTTGCCCATTCAGAGCTGTTATCCAGGGCCAGTCTGCAGATGATTTTTCAGCCAAACCAGTTTTTAACATCTAACCTTCCCTCTTTTTGACTCAATTTGGAACCACACAGTACTACAGGAGAGCCAGTGAATACTTTACACTCTCCAGGCCACACAGTACTACAGGAGAGCCAGTGACTACTTTACACCCTACAGGCCACACACAGAACTACAGGAGAGCCAGTGATTATTTGACACCTTACAGAGCATACAGTACTACAGGAGAGCCAAGTGGCTATTTCACACCCTACAGGCCACACAGTACTACAGGAGAGCCAGTGACTATTTTACACCCTACAGGCCACACAGTACTACAGGAGAGACAGTGACTATTTTACACCCTACGGACCACACAGTACTACAAGAGAGCCAAGTGAGTATTTTACACCCTACAGACCACAAACAGTACTCTTTCTACTTGCTGCTAACCATTCAGAGAATTTTAACAAGGGGGAAGCCATTTATTAACTGAATTAGTAGAGAAGTGACAGGACCGGCCAGAACTGTAAAGACTAAAAACCAAAACTAATAATGTCATTTATTTAATTATTTATTTTTTGGGGAGGGGGGTTCAGGTGGCTGAGAAAAAGGGGTTCCTGGAAACCTGATCAGCTGTCAGTCCTCATACGCGTTCTCCCCCAAGTTCACCGCCAGTGATTAAACCTTATGCAGCGTTTAATGGGGGAGGAGGGCGCATCACCACGTCATAAATCACTGGCATTTAAACCGGTCAAGCAGCACAGAACGAGGCTGAAGAAACGCAGGTGCACAAATTCACTGACCCAGGAACCCGTTCCCTGGGATTACCGTATTCCTTAGTGTAGATCGCCGCCATGAATGGAACCCTGCTGCTAATAGACAGCACGCCGCATGCACACGGGGGCTTTGGAATGAAACACAGGGTAATATGGTAATAATCGAAGTAATGTCCCTCCCCTTCAACCCCCCTTCACCCTTATTAGAAAAAACAAAAACAAAAAAACAATGTAATTGTCTACAGTTTGGAACATGTAGTTTTTAATTATTAGAGATTTTTCCCATTAAGGAACAACACAACGCAGTGTCCCTTCAAAACACACGTGCTCAACAAGAGCCAATCCGTTTTGTGATGTCATCGTCCCAAACTACTCATTTCATTTAGTCCCTCATCGATCATTTGAGCAGACAGTTTAATAAAATCACGGGCTACGGCTACTGACTGCGCATTTGCTTGGTGAAAAAGTTTTTCCTGGAGGCTGATGTTAGAGCAAAGCAACACTGGCACATGTAGCCGTTTAGAAAAATAATTGCTTCATTAACAGCTCTTTAATGCAGCCTAACATAAACACTCAGGGGGCTGGAGAAATTACACTGCTGCCTGAAGAGCCAAAGAACTGAGACAAAACTCTTTGAAAGAGTCCCCCACCCTAACCCTAACCCTAGCTCTAACCCTAACCCTAACCCTAACCCTAACCTCTACCCTAACCCCCTAACCCCTAACCCTCTAACCAGTACTAACCTAACCCTAACCCTAGACCTAACCTAGCCCTAGCCCTAACCCTAACCCTAGCTCTAACCCTAACCTAACCTAACCCTGCCTAGCTCACCTAACCCTAGCTTAACCCAACCTAACCTAACCTAGCTCTAACCTAATCCTAACCTTCCCCTAACCCTAACCTAACCCTAGCTCTACCCAACCTATCCTTCCCAGCTCTAACCCTAACCTAGCCCTAACCCTACTCTAACCCTAACCTAACCCTTAACTTAGCTCAAACCTAACCCTAACCTTCCCCTAACCCTAACCCTAACCTAGCCTAACCCTAACCTGAATCCTCCCTAGCTCTAACCTAACCTAACTCTAACCCTAACCCTACCCTACCCCTAACCCTAACCCTAACCCTAGCTCTACCTAACCCTAACCATAGCTCTAACCACCTAGCCTTCCCTAGCTCTAACCCAAACCCTAACCCTAACCTAGCCTAGCCTAACCCAACTGTACCCTAACCCTAGCTCTAACCCTAACCCTAACCTAGCCCTAACCCTAACCCTAACCCTAGCTCTAACCCTAACCCTAACCTAGCTTAACCCTACCTAACCCTAGCTCTAACCCTAACCTTAACCCTTCCCTAGCTCTAACCTAACCTACCGAGCCCTACCCCTAACCTAACCCTAGCTCTAACCCTAACCCTAACCTACCCCTACTCCTAACCTACTTAACCCCACCCTAACCCTAACCTAACCCTAACCATAGCCCTAACCTAACCTAGCTCTACCCTAACCCTAACCCTAGCTCTAACCCTAACCCTAACCCTAGCTCTAACCCTACCCCTAACCCTAACCCCTAACCCTAGCTCTAACCTACCTAACCTAGCTCTAACCCAAACCCCTAACCGTAACCCTATCCCTAGCCTAACCCTAACCCTTCCCCTAACCCTAACCTAGCTCTAACCTAACCTAGCTCTAACCCTAACCGTAACCTAGCCCTAGCCCTAACCCTAACCCTTCCTAACCCTAACCTAGCTCCAACCTAACCCTAAGCCTTCCCCTAGCTCTAACCTAACCCTAACTCTAACCCTAACCCTAACTAGCCTACCTAACCCTAACCCTAGCTCTAACCCTAACCCAAACCATAGCTCAAACCCCTAACCTAAGCCTTCCCTAGCTCTAACCTAACCCTAACCCTAACCCTAGCCCTAGCCCTAACCCCACTGTAACCTAACCCTAGCTCTAACCCTAACCTAACCCTAGCCCTACCCTAACCCTAACCCTAGCTCTACCCCTAACCCTGAACCCTAGCTTAACCCTACCCTAACCCTGCTCTAACCCTAACCTTAACCCTTCCCTGCTCTAACCCAAACCCCTAACCTACCCCTGAGCCCTAACCCTAACCCTAGCTCTAACCCTAACCCTAACCTAACCCTAACTCTAACCCAACCTAACCCCAACCCTAACCAAACCCCTAACCCAACCCTAGCCCTAACCCAAACCCCTAGCTCTAACCCTAACCCAACCCTAGCTCTACCCTAACCTAACCCTAGCTCTAACCTAGCCTAACCTAACCTACCCTAGCTCTAACCCTAACCCTAACCCTAGCTCTAACCCTAACCCTAACCGTACCCTAGCCCTAGCCCTAACCCTAACCCTTCCCCTAACCCTAACCCTAGCTCTAACCCTAACCCTAGCTCTAACCCTAACCGTAACCCTAGCCCTAGCCCTAACCCTAACCCTTCCCCTAACCCTAACCCTAGCTCTAACCCTAACCCTAAGCCTTCCCCTAGCTCTAACCCTAACCCTAGCTCTAACCCTAACCCTAACCCTAGTTCTGACCTCTAACGCTAGCCCTAACCCTAACCCTAGCTCTAACCCTAACCCTTACCCTAGCTCTAACCCTAACCCTAACCCTAGCTCTAACCCTGACCCTGACCCTAACCCTAACCCTAACCCTAGCCCTAGCCCTAACCCTAACCCTAACCCTTGCCTTAACCCTAACCCTAACCCTAACCCTAACCCTTACACAAGCCCTAGCCCCAACCCTAACCCTAACCCTAGCTCTAACCCTAACCCTAACCCTAGCCTAGCCCTGACCCTAGCCCTAGCCCTAACCCTAATCCTAGCTCTAACCCTAACCCTATCCCTTGCTCTAACCCTAACCCTAACCCTAGCCCTACCCTGGCCCTAACCCTAACCCTAACCCTAGCCCTAACCCTAACCCTAGCTCTAACCCTAACCCTAACCCTAACTCCAACCGTAACCCTAACCCTAGCTCTAACCCTAACCCTAACCCTAACCCTAACCCTAGCCCTAGCCCTAACCCTAACCCTAGCTCTAACCCTAACCTAACCCTAGCTCTACCTAACCTAACCCTAGCCTAACTCCAACCGTAACCCTACCCCTAGCTCTAACCTAACCCTAACCTAACCCTAACCCTAGCCCTACCTGAACCCTAACCCTAGCTCTAACCCTAACCCTACCCCTAGCTCTAACTCAAACCCCTAACCCTAGCTCTAACCCTAACCTAACCCTAACCCTAGCTCTAACCCTAACCGTAACCCTAACCCCCCCCCCCCCCCCCCGAGAGGTCATGGTCAAGTTCACCGCCAGTGATTAAACCTTATGCAGCGTTTAATGGGGGAGGAGGGCGTATCACCACGTCATAAATCACTGGCATTTAAACCAGTCAAACAGCCCAGAACGAGGCTGAAGAAACGCAGGTGTACACATTCACTGACCCAGGAACCCCTTCCCTGGGATTACCGTATTCCTTAGTGTAGATCCCTTCAATGCAGTGTCCCTTCAAAACACACGTGCTCAACAAGAGCCAATCCGTTTTGTGATGTCAACGTCCCAAACTACTCATTTCATTTAGTCCCCCATCGATCATTTGAGCAGACAGTTTAATAAAATCATGGGCTACGGCTACTGACTGCGCGTTTGCTTGGTGAAAAAGTTTTTCCTGGAGGCTGACGTTAGAGCAAAGCAACACTGGCACATGTAGCCGTTTAGAAAATTAATTGCTTCATTAACAGCTCTTTAATGCAGCCTAACATTCTAAATAAACACTCGGGGCTGGAGAAATTACACTGCTGCCTGAAGAGCCAAAGAACTGAGACCCCCCCCCCCCCCCCCCCCCCCGAGAGGTCGTTCTGTTTCTTTTTAAAGTTTTCCTTCCTATGAGCAATAGCACGGTTCTTCTTTCAAAAGACGAGGAGATCTGGTAACAGTCACCCGAGAGAAATTACAGATTAACTTCTCAGAAGGATTACATAACGATAAAACTGAGCACATCATCACACCACATCCGTGGATTTTTCTCAGTGCATTTGAAAGGCTCTACGTAAGAGCGCCTCCCAGACAAATAGATAAGTATCCCCCCAAAAAAAACAAAACAAAACACAGCAATTGCAAAAGCACTTGCTGCCAGAGGGGTGCCCTCGGGGGTGAGAGGCTGCCCTGTAAAAGCTGTCTGCAGTCAGACTCCTGTTCGTTTTGGAGCAGTGGCGGGGCACCCTTGGTTACCCTGTAAAAGCTGTCTGCAGTCAGACTCCTGTTCTTTTTGGAGCAGTGGCGGGGCACCCTTGGTTACCCTGTAAAAGCTGTCTGCAGTCAGACTCCTGTTCTTTTTGGAGCAGTGGCGGGGCACCCTCGGCTGCCCTGTAACAAAGGAGAGAGGGAGGAAGAAAGCGCTGTTGTGCTCTGTAATCATTCGGCGGCGGGGGGGGGGGGGGGGGGGGGGTCTGGGGGTAGGACTGAAAGGAAGAAAGTACAGATTTAAGGATTGGTTTTCTATCGACCCCTCACACTCACACACACAGACAGACAAAAACCCCACACTCGTACACAAACATAAATACAGTCTCATCCTTTCTCGCTTGCACACACACACGCACTCTATTTCTCTCCCACACGCATGCACGCACACAAACATAAATACTGCCTCCCTCTCCCACACACACATATGAACACGAGCACGCACACACAGACACCTCTTGATTCTGTATTGGGGTTCACAGATGTGGTGGGCTGGTAGGGGTCACGGCTTGTTGGCTTGGCAAGTCGCACAGAGGAAGAGAAAGGGGAGGAGTCATCACCCCCCCAAACCAACAGAATCAAAGCCCACTTTTCGTCTGGGGTCCGTTCTGAAAGCTCAGCCTGTTTGGGCTGAAACAGGAGGTGAGTTTTAAAGAAAAGCGTGTGCCATCTGGGGGTTCATAGTGTGGGTGCTCCACTGTGTCCAGCATGGGGATCCGACCCCCCCCCCCCCCACCCACCACCCTGGACTTGGAAGATTGCAAGTCTTTGCTCTCTACACCAGAGGATGCTTTTGGACAAACGCCCTTCTGAAACAGTGCAGCTACTGAACGCCACACAGAGCTGCTAAAGATTTCATAATGGCAAACCTGACAAGAGTGAACTGAGCGCAAAAGTATGACAGACTGTATTATTATTATTATTATTATTATTATTATGATTATTACAGATGTATCCACATTATATATTAATCAAATAAACATACTCAATAACTTCATAGATATTTTGGTTTGTAGGAGAAGGTGCGTTATTCACTTTAATATTTTATTAGTACTTTTCTTAAGGCCCCGCGGGTTAGTTTAACATTTAACAGGCAGATCCATTTGTCTCTGAGCTGTGCTGTCTCGGGCTGTGTGGAGGAAAAGCAGGATGAGCAGGACGACACCTCTGTGGGCGCGGGCTGACTTCGGCTCACGCCTCCATGGCGGTAATGACTTCCTGTCTGAGACCACCCCCCCCCCACCCCCCCCCGCCCCCCCGCCCCGATCCATGTCTCAGAGGTTCCGCAGGACCCCTTTTCTCCCACGCCCTGGCCCCGAGCCAAAATGCGAGTCCAGCGTCCCACTGCCAGCGGACTACGCCCAAGGCCCCCTCTTTTATAATGGCGGAACTGGCGCTTTAGAACTATGCCAGGATGTTCCACTGCTGGTCTCAACAGCAAACAGTCTCTCCCCCTCTCTCTCTCTCTCGCTCTCCAAATGAGGAGGATGATCTCTGCAGAAAGTTTGAAATTCTTTACACCAATTATTTTAGTATATTTTTATTTTTTAAATATGGAGCTCTATAGTGATACTATTTGGTCTGGTTGAGTCAGCGCTTTAGATTCAGAATCCAGATGTGAGTGAATATACAGGTATACATCAAATGTAATAAAAATTCTAATCAAGATTGGATATTAATCAATATTCATTAAAAATGTCTGCTTCATCACACAAGTCCCAAATTTGACGTAGAGGTCCATCTCATCAGCAGGAACACGTGGACAGCACAGCAGGTGCTTGGGCCCGGGGAAATTTCAGCTTGCAACTATATATTTTTATTTTCATGTTGCAGTATCATTCTGTGCACTGCAAAGTGCAGGACGGAGTGTGGCACAGTGGATAAGGAACTGCGCTTGTAACCGAAAGGTCGCAGGTTCGATTCCCGGGTAAGGACACTGCCGTTGTACCCTTGAGCAAGGTACTTAACCTGCATTGCTTCAGTATATATCCAGCTGTATAAATGGATACAAATGTAAAGTGCTATGTAAAAAAAAAGTTGTGTAAGTCGCTCTGGATAAGAGCGTCTGCTAAATGCCTGTAATGTAATGTAATGTAAAAAAGTGCAAACATAATATTTTCAGATGTTTTTCTTCTCCCTAGCCCTTAAACTAAAGACATACTCATAAAATAACTTACACATGGCAAGACACTCTTCTATTGTGTAAGTACAGTCTTGTGGCAGAGTCGTGGAGAATACCCACCATCAAACAGTTTCAGGCATACATGTGCACAGAAAGATTTATTATTTTTTTAAACCGCCCAGATGAAGTGCAAAGCACGGATGATTTAGAATATTTGATACCTTCAATATTATAAAGAGGCTAAGAATGACTAATCTAATACTTCAACTGGTATCCAAATGTATGCCAACTAAAGAAAAAAACCAGAGTGCTCTTTTGTATAAAACATACAAAATACAGAGCCAAATAATCCTGCAAAAGGTCAGGGGTATTAGTCATGGAATCCTTTCAGTGATCACTTCTTCAGTGCCTCAGAAAGATACCCGAATGCTTTTTTGCCCCCCATTAGACATAACATATATTCACCAAATTTAAATTTTCTGAAAATAATTTTTAATATTTTTATAAAAACTTAACATATGAATAATCATTACGCCTGCCATTAAAAAAATGACCATTTTGAGTAATTTTATACTGACATATGTTACTAAATGCATTAATAAAGGTGAGCTGCTGGGTGGCCAGGTTGAGAAAACTCCCCTGAAGTTTACAACAGTCTACTACTGAGGTGAGTGCATATAAACAGGGCTGATTGCAGCCCAGAATGAAGACCCTGGCCTCCCTCCTCAGTAGTAATGTGGATTATTATTTATTAACATTGGACAAAAAATAAAATGCACCAGTGTGTTCTTAAGGACATACAACGCTGTTATTAGCAGTGTATTAAGTATGAATAACTTCATTACACAGAGCTATTGTTACCAGCAGCTGTTGTATAAGCCCTTGTGTATGTGTGGTATAATGGTTAAAGGAAGTGGCCTTGTAGCCTCAAGGTACTTGGGCTGCACTGCTTCAGGACAGACCCAACACCCGAGCTGTATAAATGGATACAGAGTTAAAACAGTGAAAGCTGTGTGAGTCTGGATAAGAGTGTTGGCTAAACGTCCATAGTATAATCACAGGCGTAGATTTCAGGGGGGGGGGGGGCGCAGGGGATACGTCCCCCTCAATATTTAGAACACGTGCATTTGTCCCCACCAATAAAAACACGAAAGAAGCAGAGGAGTTTAAAGTTGATGCAGAAAAGGCACAAATTGGTGCATAAAAATTCACCAGAATGCAGGAAATTAAGTGTTTGACGCTCAAAATCTCCTGGGGGAGGACCTCCAGAGCCCCCAATTAATGTCTCCCCCCTCCCCCAATGTTCAAATGAAACCTACGCCACAATGTAATGGTCCCTCATCAATATTTGTATACTTTGTGTGAAGGAAGTACTGCCATTCTGGTTCGAAATGAAACTGCAGAGATCAGAGCAGAAACCGCTCCATGGATGTGACTCAAAGCCTTCCAAGAAATAAAAGATAACACGTCTGGCGCATGAATATTTTATGTGTACATACAGAGAACACGCATCAACGCTCGTACAAAAACGAACCAGACGTCTTTGGGCTGAGAAAATGACACCCAGGGTGAAATTAACTAAAATTTAAATAAAAATGAAATTGACCAACGTAAAAAGTCTCAGGCACATGAGAGAACTCTAGAGACAGACGTAAGGTGCAAACCCGAAACATGGCCGCCATTAAAACCTCATTTTAACCGCCCCCCCCCCTCTGTAGTACCCACAGCTCGTTAGCATGGGCGGCTAACGACGTGTGTAAAATAAAGGTGAACCAATGGAACCCGCTTCCAGCAGGCTCTGGTCTAGCAGAATCCACCACGATACACGTCAGCTGTTCATATATACAACGTTCCTTTATATGTATAACATCCACACACAGTAATATTAATAATAAAAAAAAGGCTTCCAATGTGAGAGATTAGAAAGTCCCAATGGCAGTAGAGTTTGGTGAAAGCTCAAACAGATACAAAAAAATAAAAATAAATAAGATTGATTGGATAAAAAAAATTGACATTCTACAAAAACTGCATTACATTAATAACAAAGGAGTCTCTGTCATCCATGGCATTGTGTTCGCACAAGGGGGGGGGGGGTCACATGACCACCGACCAATCAATGATCCGCACCGCACTTCCTTATCACACAGCCAGCTAATGCTAACGCCAGTCTCTTC